>NC_064818.1:32416298-32662449 GCF_023721935.1 Panthera uncia | reverse complement strand
TATATATATATATATATATATATATATATATATATATATATAAAATAAAACATATATATTTACTTTAGATCATTAGCTCTCTGGTTGCTCGCTTGAGCAAGCCTGGTTGCTCGCTTGAATCATGTGGAAAGCTTTTAAGACAATAGCAATGGGGCACCTGGATGTCTCAGTCTGTTTTACATCCAACTTGGTCTCAGGTCATGATATTGTGGTTTGTGAGTCCGAGCCCCACATCGGGCTCTGTGCTGACAGCTCAGAGCCTGGAGCCTGCTTCAGATTCCATGCCTCCCTCCCTCTCTGCCCCTCCCCCACTCGCACTCTGTCTCTCACAAAGAAATAAACATTTAAAAAAACAAATTAGGGCCGCCTGGGTGGCTCAGTCGGTTAAGCAGCCGACTTCGGCTCAGGTCATTGTCTCACGGTCCGTGAGTTCGAGCCCTGCATCGGGCTCTGTGCTGACAGCTCAGAGCCTGGAGCCTGTTTTGGATTCTGTGTCTCCCTCTCTCTGACCCTCCCCCGTTCATGCTTTGTCTCTCTCTGTCTCAAAAATAAAAACGTTAAAAAAATAAAAAAAATAAAAAAAATAAAAAAACAAATTAAAAAAAAAAAAAACAATAGCAATGGCCAAGCCCTAACTGAGATCAATTACATAAGAATTTACTTTCAAAATATTACACTGGGGCTCCTGGGTGGCTCAGTTGGTTAAGCGACTGATATTGGCTCAGGTCATGACCTCATGTCTGGTGGGTTTGAGCCCCTTGTGGGCTCTGTGCTGACAGCTTAGAGCCTGGAACCTGCTTCAGATTCTGTGCCTCTGTCTCTCTCTGCCCCTCCCCCACTTGTACTCTGTCTCTCTCTCTCTCTCTCTCTCTCTCTCTCTCTCTCAAAAATAAATAAATATTTCTTTTAAAAAAAAATTTTTTTTTTTAACGTTTATTTATTTTTGAGACAGAGAGAGACAGAGCATGAACGGGGGAGGGTCACAGAGAGAGGGAGACACAGAATCTGAAACAGGCTCCAGGCTCTGAGCTGTCAGCACACAGCCCGACGCGGGGCTTGAACCCACGGACTGTGAGATCATGACCTGAGCTGAAGTCGTCCGCTCAACCGATGGAGCCACCCAGGCGCCCCCAAAATAAATAAATATTAAAAAAATATATTACCACTGCCCAGGTGTTGATTTTTTTAAAAGCTCCCAGATAATTCTAATATGCATTCAAGGTTGAGAATCAGTGATTGAGATTATATGAGTGAATTTTTGGTACTTAGTACTAAATTAATGTGAAGGTAATATAAATTATCTTACATACTTCAGTAATAGTAAAGTACCCTAAAATTTAAGATGTGGTAGTAGTTACAGTAGTAGTTGTAGTTATACTAGTAATAGTAATAGTAATAGTAATAGTAATAGTAGTAATAGTAATAGTAATAGTGTTGTGATCAAATCCCTTAAAAGAATGACTTACAGATTTAGCAGGATGAAACCATGGCACACTGAGAGAACAAAAGTCTCATTATTTTACAGGACAGGGAATTTAGGAACCAAGCAGAGTGCATAAAGAAAAGGATTACTTGGGACCTGGAAAGTCGCTGCTACCTTGATCCTCCTGCAGTAGTCAGGTAGGAAGAGGAAGGGGATTATGTCTAAGCAACAACTAGAGGTGGGAAGAAATGTTACTTTTGTTAATTTTATCTATATTTGAGTTAAGGTGATCTGAGAATCCCTTCCACCAAATCTGCTAATAACAGAGGCTTTTAGTGATCGTGGTTCTGATTCCTTTTTCATATAAAACAAGTCCAGAGCTGATATGTATGGTAGCTCCACAGTGTAGCTCCATCGGGTATACAGGCTCCATCTTTATTTTTGCTCTACCTTCTTTAACATGTGCTTTCCATCCACAAGGTTGTTTCATGGTCCAAAATGGCCATTGGAGCTCTATCCTGCATATTCACATTCCTCACAGAAAGCTGGAAAGGGCGAGTGTTTATGGATAAAAAAGGATACATGCTGGGTATCTTAGACCCTCTTATAGAGCCTTTCTAGAAACTTACAATTTCAGTTTTATATCTCAATGGCCATCTCTAGATGCAAAAGAGGCTAGGAATTATGTTTTTGTTATACACATTGTCATTCAGACTAAATCAGGGGTTAGAGGTGTGCTTGCATAGCTCAGTTGGTTGAGCATCTGTTTTGGGATCAGGTCATGATCTTGTGGTTCATAGTTCAAGCCCCATGTTGAGCTCTGTGCTGACAGCTCAGAGACTGGAGCCTGCTTTAGATTCTGTGTCTCCCTCTCTCTCTGCCCCTCCCCTACTCATGCTCTGTCTCTGTTTCTGTCTCTCAAAAGTAAATAAACATTAAAAAAAATCTAAATCAGGAGTTAGATACTAAAGAACAGGACACTTGATATTGTGTGGGTAACTACCAGTCTCTGTCACAGTTACCTGGCGGTTAGGGAGAGATGATAAATAAGGGACTATCAAAATACGTATAATTAGAATGAGCAACTCTGGTTTTCTTTTTCAATTCATAGGCTGTTTTTAAGAAGAGTGTTAGAATTACAGAAAAATTGAGCAGACATTTCCCAGAATTCCTATATACCTCTGGTTCTCCACTTGACTGTGGTGTATAGTATAAATATACATTGTTGGGGTGCCTGGGTGGCTCAGTCGGTTAAGTGTCTGACTTCAGCTCAGGTCATGATATTATGGTTCATGCTTTGAGCCCCGCATTGGGCTCTCTGCTGTCAGTGCAGAGCCTGCTTTGGATCCTCTGTCTCCTTCTCTCTGCCCCTACCTTGCTCTCTCTTGCTCTCTCTCTCAAAAATAAATAAACATTAAAAATATAAATGTACATTGTTGGGGTTGACTTGCTTATATTCTGTTAAGGATACATTGTTGCTCTTATTACTTTGAGTAGTTACCTATTTGATCAATTAAAAATAAGAAAAATTTGAAAATTTATTTTACCTTAATTTTGTACTCTGATTCTCTTCTTTTCTTAATGTAGATCCAAGTTTCTGACCCATATCATTTTCCCTTTCTCTGAAAACTTTTAGCATTTCTTGCAAGGCAGGCCTACTGGCCACAAATTCTCTCCATTTTTGTTGAGAAAGTCTTGATTTCTCCTTCCTTTTTTTTATGATTTTTTTTTTTTTAGTTTATTTATTTTGAGAGTGTGAGAGAGAGGGCACAAGCTGGGGAGGGGCATAGAAAGAGGGAGAGAGAATCCCAAGCAGGCTCTGCACCATCAGCACAGAGTCCAACACAGGACTTGATCTCACAAACCGTGAAATCATGACCTTAGCAGAAATCAAGAGCAGACGCTTAACCAGTTGAGCCACTCAGGCACCCTCTCCTTCACTTCTGAAGGATAATTCTCTGGATACAGAAATCCAAGTTGGTGGTGTGTTTTTTTCCAGAAACTTTGAATATTTCACTCCATCTCTTATTGCTTGCATGGTTTCTGAAGAGAAATCCAATGTAACTCTCATTCTTGTTCCTCTATAGGTAAGGTGTTTGTGGTTTCTCTCCCCTCTGTCTTCTTTAAAGATTTTCTCTTTTTCTGTGGTTTTCTGCAGTTTGAATATGATATACCTGGACATAGGGTTTTTTTGTTTGTTTTCTGTTTTGTTTTGGTATTTATGATGCTTACTCTTCTCTGAGCTTTCAGTATCTGTGGTTTGGTATCTGTCATTAATTTAGTAAAATTCTCAGTCATTATGATTTCACATATTTCTTTGGTTCTTGTTTCTGTTTTTTCCTCTGGTATTCCTGTTATATCTTCTATAATTGTTCCACAGTTCTTGGATATTCTAATTTTTTTTTTTCATTTTTTTCTCCTTTCCATTTTAGTTTGGGCATTTTTTATTGACATATCTTCAAATTCACTGATGATTTCCTCAGCATTGTTCAATCTACTAAGTCCATCAAATGAATTCTTCATTTTTGTTTCAGTGTTTCTTGTTTCTAGCACTTCTTTTTTATTCTTTCTTGGGTTTCCATCTCTCTGCTTACATTTCCATCTCCCTATTACATTATTTGCAGTTTGTCTACTTTTTCCATTAGTGCTCTTAACATATTAATTATAGTTATTTTAAATTCCCTACATGATTGGGGCATCTGGGTGGCTCAGGCAGTTGAACATTGGACTTCAGCTCAGGTCATGATCTCGAGGTTCGTGAGTTTGAGTCCTGCATCTGGCTCACTGCTGTCAGTGCAGATCCGCTTCGGATCCTCTGTCCCCCTCTCTTTCTGTCCCTCCCCCACTAGTGCTCACTCGCTCTCTCACTCTCTCTTTCAAAAATAAATTTAAAAAATATTAAAATATTCCCTATATAATCATTCGAAATTTTGTGTCATATCTGAGTCTAGTTCTTATGTTGTGTCTCTTCAGTATTTTTTCTTGCCTTTTAGTATTCTTTGTAATTTTTTATTGGAACCTGGACATTATATATTGGGTGATAAGAAATGAAGTAATTAGGGTTTTTAGTGTGAAGTTTTCTGTTAATGTGGCTTGGAGCTGGGCTGTGTTTAATGTTTGCTGTAACTGTATGTGCTAGAGGTTTCAGTTTCCTTTTTTGTTCCTCCCCTGTTGTCTTTGAGTTTGCCTAAAAGAGGGTCTGTGTTTTGCAGCCTCTCAAATCCACTGTTCATATACCAAAACCCTGTTGGTGTGGTGATAAGGTGTTTGGAAGGGGAAGTATTTTAAAATACTGTAATTAAACTTAGTATTTTAATGGGTTTGACTTCCTGGCCTGTGGCAATCAGAAGTGTTTAATAGTATTTTTTACTTCTTATGTGAAACAGGAAGGCTAGACAGAACTAGAATTGTCTAATTGCCCTTCTCCTGCATCAGATAAGACTCTGGTAAAATAGTTTCCCCTAAAGGGTAAGCATTTGTTATGGGTAACACTCCAGGCATATTTCAAAATGCTTACTGTTCCCTTCTTCCTACTTAAGAGGACTTTTCTCATATCTTCACCATGAATATCTGAAGTGACTCCTTGTTTTAAAGCCAAAAAAGTGTGGAGTCTATAACTCTGGCTAATCCAGCCTCCAGCAATTTGTCAAAATTACCATTAAAGTGTTTCCACAACTTATTGACTCCATTGCTTTCTCCGACCTGTACACTGACGTCAGCTGTGATTCTCTGTACTTGCCTCTCCTCCAAATTTTATGGTGGTGATTTGCCCCATGAACTTAATTCTTAGATGGATCTAAGAAAGGTCATTGATTTTTCAGCTTGACCTGCTTCTTAGTGTTGTTATGAGGACAGGAGCAACAACTTCTAAGCTCCTTACATGTCAGAGCTGACACTGTAAGTGTACTCTATTTTCACAGTATAAACATATTTTATATGATTTGCATACTTGTCTGATTATTTCTTTAGAATAAATTACTAGAAGTGAAATTTCTGGCTCAAAGATTATGACCATTTTAAGGCTTTTGATTCACATTTACAGATTGCTCTCAACAATGTATAGTTTGCCTCTGCTAGCAGTACAGTAGAATTATTTTTGGAATTTTATAAATTTAGGAAGCTTAAAACAACCCACCTACCTAATAAAAATGTTTATATATGTTTGCGTATTCCATTACTTTTAAAAAGAGTCTTCCCTTTAAATTATACTAACTTGATTTTTTCATACAATTCTAATGGGCTGATTTTTAATTTGCAGTTTTCAGAAGCGAATTGTTGATTGCCGCTTTTGGCCTGTAGAGATCACAAGAGTTCCTCTGACTACTGTACCCAAAGGGAAAGCTGCAAAATTTGATAAGGTAAATTTGTTCCCTTAATGATAGCTATATAAGAAATGCCTGGTCAGACCCAACCTATTATTCTGCTTCTTTATTTTTTAAATTTTTTAAATGGTTATTTATTTTTGAGAGAGAGAAACTGAGCACAGGCAGGGGAGGAGCAGGGAGACACAGAATCTGAAGCAGGCTCCAGGCTCTGAGCTGTCAGCACAGAGTCCGACGCAGGGCTCGGACTCATAAACCTAGAGATCATGACCTGAGCCTAAGTCGGAAGCTTAACCGACAGCCACCCAGGCGCCCCCTTTTGATTTTTAAAATAGACATTTTTACATAATAAAAATACTACTGCCAGTAACCACGTCTCCCTTTGTAATATAAAATATACATTGCTAACTTTCCTTAGCAACACAATGTTATTATATATATGTAAGACTTTTAAATCTACTTTTTTTTAAAAATTTTTCTTTTTTAATGTTTATTTTTGAGAGAGAGAAGAGCCTGAGCCGGGGTGGGGCAGAGAGAGAGGGAGACACAAAATCTGAAGCAGGCTCCTGGCTCTGAGCTGTCAGCACAGAGTCCCACATGGGGCTCAAACTCATGAACTGCAAACCGCAAAATCATGACTTGAGCCGAAGTCGGATGCTAAACTCACTGAGCCACCCAGGCGCCTCAAATCTAAATTCTACTTATTGTAATATGTGAAATCAAAGAGATTACTTTTAATCTTGTGGGAATTAAATGTGTTTTCTTTCAGTAAATTTTTTCCCTATGAAAGTTTTCTATGGCAAACCATTAAAAATTATGTTGTTATATTTATTAACATGTTATTCATCTTTGTGATGGGGGTTTAGATAAAATTAGGGGGGCACCTGGGTGGCTCAGTCAGTTGAGCGTCTGACTTCGGCTCAGGTCATGATCTCGTAGTTGACAAGTCAGAGCCTGGAGCCTGCTTCAGATTCTGTCTCCCTCTCTCTCTGCCCCTGCCCTGCTCATGCTCTGTCTCTCTCTGTCTCAAAAATAAATAAACATTAAAAAAAAATTAGGTAAAATTAGCGATGGCAAATACAGAGTGGCAGACTATCATTCATCCTCCTTCATCCATGGCAGATATTACTGATTAATCAAAACATTGTTTCTTTCTGAGCCCAGATAAGGGTATAGAATCTTTCTCAATACAGTACTCTGAAACAACTCCACCGATTGTTTAGAATTTAGGCATATTAAAGTCTATTTAATATGATGATTTGTAAGATCCTTTCATTCATAAAAATCTGTGAACTAAAGCTAAAAGCCACGTCTTCTGATTTCTTTTTGTTGTTGTAATTATTTTACAAAGCTTCATTTTTTCCTAAGAAGCAATATTGTTAAATTGACTTTTTTAGTTGAATATATATATAATCAATTAATTTGAGCATGTGTTATCCGACCACTGCCTTTACTATTCATTAACACCGTTGGTATGCATTATTTCAGTGATTGTGGTATTATTAAACCCATTTTGAAGATAAATGTAGATCCAAAATATCTATGTAACTGGCCAAGTCAAATAGTTAAGGAGCATAGCTAGTTCCTAAAGCCAGGTCTTTGAAGAACTAAGTCAGAGCTCCATACCTTCTGCTACATTGCTCTATAGCACCAACAGCTCTCCGGTTTTATTCCTTTAGACTGATGATGAAAGTCAGCTTTCATTTCATGGTGTGGCTTATGTGAATATGGTCCCATTGCTGTATCCAGGTGTGAAGAGGATTCGGGGAGCTTTTCATGTTTACCCTTACCTAGACAGTACAGTCTATGAAAAGGTAAGAAAAAATTGTACAGAAGGTATTATCCTAATTTATCCTTTATGTATGTGTTTACTTACATCTTTAGCATACATATCTTTGCACTTGAAGTTTGGAACCGTTGGTATACTGGGATGGTAAATATAGCACCTTGCAGTCATTCTGTCATTGAACCTTAAAAACTTTAGGATAATGAGGAGCACCCCGGTGGCTCAGTCGGTTGGGCATGCAATTTCGGCTTAGGTCATGGTCTCAAAATTTGTGGGTTTGAGCCCCACATCATTTTCTCTCTCAAAAATAAATAAAACATTAAAAAAATTTAGGATAATGAAAAGCCAAAAACTGGAAACAACCTAAACCTCCATGAACAGGTGAACAGAAAAACAAATTTTGTGGTATATCTATATAACGAAATCCTACTCAGTGATAAAAAGGAATGAACTATTGATATGTGCAGCATGGATGAATCTCAAATGCATTATGTTAAATGGGAGAAGCCTGATAAACGAAAGTACATAATGTATGATTTCATCTAAATAGAATTCTAAGAAAATAGTCTGTGGTGACCTAAAGCTGACCAGTGGTTGCTTAGGAACAGGAATAGAGAGAGGGATGGATTACAAAAGAATGTGAAGAAAGTGTTAGGGATGATGGAAATGCTGGTTATCTTGATTGTGGTGATAGTTTCACATGTGTATACATATGTCATGTCAAAAGTAATCAAATTGTATACTTTAAATATGTAGTTTGTCAAATTTCAATTTTACTCAATACAGTCAGATACATAATCTTTAAAATAATGAAAGAAGTCTATTGTGTTAAGTATACAAAACTTAAATCCATGAGCTGATTAGTGATTTTTAGGTGTTAAAATGTTAAAATCATCTATCTTTTTATCTATATGTCTACATATAAATATAGAATATATATATGTGTATTTTTCCCCAAACAAAAAATCAGTTTTACCATATTTTTTCTTAGGAGAAATTGAGTCTTTGTAAAACACAACAAAAATAATAACAAAAAGGTATTACTATTTCATTATTATTAGGACAGCTATTTTTCAATAATGGAGTCATGAAAGACCTATCATCTATTTGCAAACCAACTGAGTAGTAAACTCTTTCTATATATTATTTATTTTTGAGAGAGAGAGAGAGAGAGAGAGAGAGAGAGAGTCAGAGCATGAGGGGGGAGGGGCAGAGAGACAGGGAGACACAGAACCCGAAGCAGTCTCCAGGCTCTGAGCTGTCAGCACAGAGCCTGACACAGGGCTTGAACCCACAAACCGTGAGATTATGACCTGAGCCGAAGTCTGACGCTTAACCGACTGAGCCACCAGGCGCCCCAGAAATCCTTTGACTCAGAAATCACACTTATAAGGATGTATCTGAAGGAAATAATTTAATAGAATCAAAAACTCCATGTTCACCCTTCAGTTTTAGTCTCTAGAACTTTCTCATGTTCTGTAATACAATTTTTAGCATTAGAATAGATTTGGCAATATTGAATGGTTTGCCTTCCTTTCTGAAAGTGTGTGAAGCATTACAAAGAAAAAGATGTGCAAGGACTATGAGTACAAATAAAAATCTATATGTAGTGTTTCCAATTATTGCAATTACTGTAAAGAGTGTTAAAAATGTTTTGTAGAATACAAAGAGGGGAAACATCATAAGATTTCAGTTTGTCATCTGTCTACAAATACTATAAATCTTAACTGTTAGTGACAGAAATGTCCATCTGTTTTACTTACACTATTTGTTTTTCTTTGAAAACATGGCGTATGCAAAAGTATCTGGGTTAAGTTTGGCAGAGTGGAAAAGCAAATGAAATTAGAAAAAGAGCTAGCAGTGATGAATGTTGCAGTGTGTAAATTAAAATTCCTAATGACATAAAAAAAACCCAACTCCGTATTCAGAAAAACTTTTTGGGATCTAGGATAGCAAAAATTAAAAATAATTTTTGTGTTTTTAAAAAAATTTTTTAACATTTATTTATTTTTGAGAGACAGAGAGAGATGGAGTGCAAGCAGCGGAGAGGCAGAGACACAGAGAGACAGAATCCCAAGCAGACTCGGGGCTCTGATCTGTCAGCGCAGAGCCCCACGTGGGGCTCGAACCCACCAACCCTGAGATTTTGACCCGAGCTGAAGTCGGACACTCAACCAATTGAGCCACCCAGGCACCCCTAAAAATAAGTTTAAGGGGCGCCTGGGTTGATCAGTCGGTTGAGCCTCTGACTTCAGCTCAGGTCATGATCTCACGGTCCATGGGTTTGAGTCCCCCATCGGGCTCTGTGCTGACAGTTCAGAACCTGGAGCCTGCTTCGGATTCTGTGTCTCCCTCTCTCTCTGCTCCTCCTCTGCTCATGCTCTCTCTCTGTCTCTCAAAAATGAATAAACATTAAAAAAAATTAAAAAATAAGTTTAAAATGTCTATAATAGAGAAAAGCTTAGAAAATGATTGTAAATAAAAACGATTCAATATGCATCTATTAAAAAAGATAATTGTTAATGCTGTGTAAATAGTTAAATGGAAAAAAAGAATGCCAAAATGTTACATATAGCATAGATAAAAATAAGTTGCAAATGAGTTTATTAACATTGTTAAATGTGAAAAATATAAAAGTAGAAGTGGCTATTAATTAAAAAATACGAATTCAGGAAAGACTTTCCTAGGCTTGAGAGCAATGAAAGATATAAAAGATTTAGATTAACAAAAAATGAATAGCTTCTATGTATAGGAGAAACCATCATAAACAAAATTACAATGTAACTGAAAAACGGGAGAATATTTGAATATATGTAGGAAAGATGGTTACTATTCCTAAAATATAAAGCACTTTATCAAATTGATAAGAAAAACACACTAATTTTGTTTTAAAGGGCAAAGTACATGAAACAGTACTAGACAAAAAAAGAAATGCCAATGGTCAATAAATAAAAGAAGAAAAAACATTTGGCCTTACTTAGAATCAAAGAACTGCAAATTAAAATAATAATAAAATACAATTTTACCTGTAGAATTAGTCAATTCTTTAAAACATGGTAATGCCCATTGTTGGGAAAGGTGTGATAAAGCAACTCTCATTCACTGCTAGAAGTGTAAATTAGTACAAACCATGAAAAAATTTTTGTCAGTACGTATTAAGAAGCTTAGAATACTTATATTTTTTCCTGTAGCATTCCTACTTCCAGGAATCTATTTTAAAGGAATAAGTAGATTTGTATCCAAATTTTACTAAATGAAGATATATCTGAGGGAAGTAGTATATTATAATTGAAAGGTTATAGGCCTTGATGTCAGTCAGCCTCTAGTTTCAATTCTGGAATTAACCAGCTGGGTAACTTCAGGCAAGTGACTAAGTTTCTCTCAACTTTAATTAATTAATTGATTTATTATAAATAAATTTATTATAAATGAAGACAGTGCTTTTTTCCTAGAATTGTTTTACATATTAAATGAGATAAAATATGTAAGGTACTAGGAGTGTAGTACTAGGGGTGTAGTAGGGGTGATTGGAGACTATTGTATATACATTAAAAATTACCTTATGAAAAATTTTAAAACATGAAAGGATACATGTGATAATCTTTTAAATGAAAAATCAGGATATAAAACTACATTCAATATGACCACAACTTTTAAAAAATATATAATCATAATTAAATATATATGTATATATGTATATATATACATATAATATTGGAGAGGAAATCTTTCTGGCTATGTCTGAGTGAGAAGGTTGTCAAATATTCTCCCCACCACCACCAAAAGCAGCTGTAATTGGACAAATTGACAAAAAAACCTTTCAGCACTCTGGAAATTGACCAAAGGCATCAACAAACTGAGAAGCATTAATGCATGAAAAACTATGGAGTTTGAGGCTTTCTTGGTTAGGGCTGCTTCTAAAACTTCCCTAAGTTGTTCCCTACTCCACTTCTTTAGCTTAACCAGTGCAGTGATTATCCTAGGGCAGGATAGGCTGTGAGGACCAGCAACTTTGCTGCCATAGAAGAAGACTCACACAATTTGGAGCAGTGGATGAAAGACCTATGCCCAGCAATGCTGTTGGTTGAAATTTGTGGAGAGCAACCAACATAACTGAAATGAGAGTCCCAGGAAAGAGAGTAAGGGGCAGAAAAGATACACGGCAAAATAATGTCTAGAAATGTCTCATGTTTGATGAAACCATTAATCTACATATCCAAGAAGTTCAGAGAATCTCAGGTTGGATAAGCATACAGGCATCTACAACATAGACATTAGAGTTTACTGCTGAAAGACAAAGAGAAAATCACGAATTCAACAGGAGAAAAACAACTCATTGCTTATAGTTGCAATGTATTTAACAGCTGATTTTTCTTCTGAAACAATGGATCCAGAAGGCAGTAGAATAACATATTCAAAGTGCTCAATGAAAAAGCTAGCAATCAAAAAGGAAGGTAAAATAAAGACATCCAAAGATAAACAAATATTGAAAGAATTTGTTGCTAACAAATTTGTCTTGTAAGAAACACTAAAGGAAGTTCTTCTGCTTGAAAGGATATGGCATTGATTGCTGACTTGAATCCACAGGAAGAAACAAGGAGCACTAGAAATGACTAAATTTAAGTTAATATAAAAGATTTCAGAAATACAGTATGTATTTTTTTTAATTTTTACTTTTAATTTCTTTGAAAGACATTATATAAAGCATTAATTATATTGTTGGGTTATAACATGTATAGATTTAATTTGTATGATAATAGTAACATAAAGGAGGGAGGATAGAATGGAACTACAGTGTACTAAAATTTCTACATTATACCAGAATTAAGTTAATATCAGTGTGATATACATTGTGATTAGTTAGGATGGCTAAGAGAATTTGTGTGTGTGTGTGTGTGTGTGTGTGTGTGTGTGTGTACATATACATATTTAGCATAATAGAAGGCATTTAAAGGAGGAACAGAGGAACAAAAAAGACAGAAGATATATAGAAAACAAATAGTAAAATGGCAGACATAAATGTAAATATTTCAATGATAACTTTATATGTAAGTAGTGTTAAATACCCCAATGAAAGGACAGAGATTATAAGACCACATTTAAAAAAAAAAATCAAGATTCAGGGGGCCTGGGTGGCTCAGTTGGTTGAGCATCCAACTTTGGCTCATGTCATGATCTTGTGGCTCATGGGTTTGAGCCCCACATCGGGCTGTGTGCTGACAGCTTGGAGGCTGGAACCTGCTTCGGATTCTGTGTCTCCCTCTCTCTCTGACCCTCCCCCACTCACACTCTGTCTCTCTCTCTCTCAAAAATGAATAATGAATGAATTAAAAAAAATTTTTTTTTAATCAAGATTCAATAATATGCTATTTAAAAACAGACACACTTAGATTCAGATACATGGAGATTGTAGCAAATGGTTGGAAAAGATATGCTATGCAAATAGAAAACATAACAGAGCTGAGTGGCTATATTTATATCAGACAAAATAGACTTCAAGACAGGAAGTATTACTAACAACATAGAGTGGCATGTCATAATGATTAAAGGGTCAATTAATCAGAAAGAATTTACAAAGTATTGTGTAAAATAAATATATAAATTATAAATGTATACACACCTAACAATAGAAACTCATAATACTTAAAGCAAAAACTAACAGAATTGAAAGAGAGATAATCTGACATTTAGAAATTTCAATATTTCAATCTTAATACTTGGTAGAAAAACTACATAGAAAATCTATATTAAACATTAACTTAGCGTACAACCCACAAAATCATTGTTTAAAATGTTTACTTATTTTTGAGAGAGAAAGAGAGAGAGAGAGGCTCTCACAAGCGAGGGAGGGACAGAGAGAGAGGGGAACAGGGGATCTGAAGTGGGCTCTGTGCTGACAGCAGCAAGCCCAATACGGGGCTTGAACTAATGAACCATGAGATCAGCACCTAAGCCAAAGTTGTACACTCAACAGACTGAGCCACGCAAGTGCTCCCCTCAACAAGATCATTTTTAAGAACCTACCCAAGAGAACTGAAAACCTGCATTTACACAAAGACATGTATATGAATATTTATAGCACATCAGTGAAACTATCACCACAATCAAGATAAGGCAAATATCCATTTCCTGCCCCCCCCCAAACTTTCTTGTGTCTGTTCTTATCCTCTCATACCTCTGACCAGTCTTCCCCTCTTTGTTTTTTAGTCTGGCTTCTTTCACTCAGCATAAATTCTATTTAGACTTCAACCATGTTGTTTAATTTAAAAAATGTTATGATTCTGGGGGACCTGGGTGGCTCAGTCGGTTAAGCATCTGACTTCAGCTCAGGTCATGATCTCATGGTTCGTGAGTTTGAGCTCCGCGTGGGGCTCTGTGCTGACAACTCAGAGCCTAGAGCCTGCTTCAAAATCTGTGTGTCCCACTGTCTCTCTCTGCCCCTCCCCCGCTCACGCTCTGTCTCCCTCTCTCTCTCTCAAAAATAAATAAATATAAAAAAATTATTAAAAAATGTTATGATTCTTCTTCATTTATCTATAGTTTGATTTTCCCATACAAAATTTTTAGTTTGAATTTTAAACTTGCCCTATTTTTCCAATTATAGTTGATAGGCAAGTAGTAATTAGATATTTCTTATGCAGAAATAAATTCTACCTGTTACAAATCAGGAATCCTAAATTCTCTCTGGTCCTGCAAGAGAGCAGACACTGACACAGAAATGAAAATGAGAGAGGCTAATGTCTGGGAGGAGACAAGAGCCCTAAACAGGGATTTCGTCTCCATATTTATTGAGCTATCAAGATTTTACATACGTGGTGAGTGTGCAGAAGGAAACAGATAGGAATCATTAACTCATATGTGTAAGAAGCAAAGGGTCTGGGAGGAAAGTAGCATTTAAAGTTGTGGTCAAAGCACAGTAATATATTGGTGCCAGATGGTAAGTAGTTTCCTGTAGGTGATACAACGAATTAGCGGTCTTCTTTAAAGTTTCAGATTGATGGAGCATGCAATTTTAAAGATAACAAGTTACTAGTTAGCTAGTCTAGCTAGCTAACCTTGGGGGCTTTCACCCTGCAGCAGCTCTGGGCCCTAAGCCTTTTTAACCCATTTGTGTAAATGTGAGGAATTCTTGAACCTATTTCCCCTATCTACCATTTAAAGTTAATCTGAAATTATGTATCAAAAATTAAAAGTTTTCTAGGAACAAGAGTTAAGAAACACCAAAACCAAGCGATGTTGAACAATCTCATTGTAATAATTTAAATAATAGGATAGATAGTTAATTTTCTATGAGGGCTTTACCTGTTCAACAAGTATGGTGATTCAGTGAAGTTTTTCTTTTCCCTATTTCCCTCTGATTCTACAATGTTGAAATTATCTAGAAAACTAAATGTTGTTAAAGAATAATGTGAGTTTCTTTCAAATTTGTCTCATTCGCCTGTGATTCACTGCATTTTTTTTTTGTTTCTTTTCAGACCAAATGTTTATTTAGCTTGTTCCGGGATACTGGCCATCATTTGATTCAGAATAATAAAATAGGAGGAATTAATTCTCCATTGTCTAAACTAGTTGTTTCAAAGAACCTGAAAGAAGATAAAGCAGTCAAAGAAAAGGATATAGAAGGAAGGCCTAGGCCTGGGGATATGGTAGGTTGTTGAGAAGGTGATGATTTTGCTAGCTTTGTTACATTTCACAGGCTTGTACTGATTATAGGGTGAATTGCATCAATTTAGTTTGCCTTTTGTTGCAACTTAATGATCATTGTTCCTGCCATTGGGAAGACCATGTAAGAATTCAGTTTTTGAGGCGTGTTCATTTTCTTTCAGCAAGCACCTAGTATAAAATCTCAGAGCTCAGATACTCCTTTGGAAGTTGAACCCTCTCTAAGCCACAATCCAGAAGGACAGGTAACTATGCATAAAGAGTTGGAAAATTAAGTTTAAATTCATCAGTTTTTTACTGAGCAAGATAGTATGGTATTGTGAAAAGTTCTCATTATCTCAATTACCATCCCATATTAGCCATGACCAGTTTATAACTTTGGGTAAATTTCTTTGTCTTGTTGAGACTCTCTAAAATGAGCAGGTAGTACCAAATTAACCTTAGGTCCTTTCTAACATTAAAAAATTATGTGTTTTTGTAATTCTACTGTATTATATATTAGAAATCATGCAGAGATGCATCATCTGTAGCATTTACTCCTCTGCCCACAAGACACTCAACAGTCTGGTGGGTGAAACAGATTGGTACATAACTAACCATAACACAGAATTTTGATGAATATTATAATAGAGGTACAAATAAAAGTGCTGTTTGGGCTCACATAATACAGATGAATCGCTCCTAAGATAAAGCAGTCTCAGAAGGCTTCATGGAAGAGCTGGCATTTGAGCTAAGTAGTGAAAGATGAAGAGAATAGTTTGCCGGATGAAGATGAGAGGGTAGGCATTTCAGGGCAAGGGAACAGCCCGAGTCAGGACACAAAGAAGGTAGCAGAATTTAGAGTGAATCAGTTAATTTTGTGTATGGAATACAGATGAAAAGAAAGGAGAATTTCTAGATAGAGGTGAAAAAGGAGAGAGAGGCCGTGTTGAGTTGTAGAAAGACTGAAAGATTTGCTAACAAGTTTGGACTTCATTATGTAGCTGATAAGGAACTCTTGAGCTTCATCTTGGAGACTCCTATTAATGGTTTTTAAGTCATGTAGAAATAAGACCTCCTATGTATTTCAGGGTAGAACTCTTGCAAGGAAGTGAAACCGAGAAAATGAAGTTGGGGTAGGGGCTTCAAATATTGGTTTATAGGTTTTTCTAATTGTACAGGTGAGTGTGTGATGGTAGTTTGATTTAGGGAAGAGATTGTAGTAAGGAAAATCAGAAACTTGAAGAGGCAAGATTTGGAATTGGGGAGCTTTAAGGGTGCTGAGGAAGAAAAGCTAAAGATAACGCAGGTTTCAAGCCTCACTTTCGAGAAGGATTACAAAATCATAAGTCAAAGAGAGATCAATATAAGGGAAATGATAAATTTTGGACATCCTGTATTTAGGGTGCTGGAAAAAAATTTGGATAGAAATGTCCATCAAACTGCAGTTGGTAGAGGGGCGCCTGGGTGGCGCAGTCGGTTAAGCGTCCGACTTCAGCCAGGTCACGATCTCACGGTCCGTGAGTTCGAGCCGGACGGCTCTGGGCTGATGGCTCGGAGCCTGGAGCCTGTTTCCGATTCTGTGTCTCCCTCTCTCTCTGTCCCTCCCCCGTTCATGCTCTGTCTCTCTCTGTCCCAGAAATAAAAAATAAACGTTGAAAAAAAAAAAATTAAAAAATTAAAAAAAAAAACTGCAGTTGGTAGATGGTGATGTGGATTCTGTGAATGGGAATGTCAGAATATTTCTGATTGGAAATACTTGGACTTGGAAGATTTGGTGGCAGAAAGAATAGCATTCACTTAAAACAGTTACAAGAAAAGTATTGAACAAGTTAAACAGTGCTTCAGCTGAGGTAGAAGTTTCCAATAATAAAATTGAAAATCCTTTTATGCAAGAGATAACCACTGTAACTATTTTTCTTTCCAGTTATTTTTCTATATTAAGAATATTTTGACAGTCAAGATCATACTATATACGTATAGTTGTATATGCAATTTTCTTATATTGTATATGTTATCCTATGTTACTAAAATTTGTTCATAAATATCTGTTTTTAATGGAAAGAATAAATGAGAGAAAAATATCTTTACAGCAATATGTAGAAGCAGGCACATACATTGTGTTGGAGATTCAGCTGGACAAAGCCTTGGTTCCAAAGCGAATGCCAGAGGAGCTAGCCAGAAGGTGTGTAGCAATGGTTCTTATATTTATATATTTTTTTTTGCAAAAACATTTTAGATATAAATAAAAGGAATTCAGATTGTCTCCATAAATATAATTTCCCTAGACTAAGCAGCAGACAGTTGTCTGGTTTTTTAGCCCAGATTAAGTTTCTTTTGTTATAGTTGTCTTCTTATTACAAAAGCAGTATATGCTCAGCATAAAAAAAAAAAAAAAAAAAAAAAAAAAATCAAGGGATACCTGGGTGGTTCAGCTGGTTAAGCACCCGATTCTTAATTTTGGCTTAGGTCATGATCTCATGGTTTGTGAGTTCAAGCCCCAAATCAGGCTCTGTGCTGACAGTGTGGAGCCTGCTTGGGATTCTCTCTTCCCCTCTTTCTCTGCCCCTCCCCAACTCTCTCTCAAAAATAAATACATCAACTTAAAAAAAAGTCAAGATTTTGAGAAAATTGAGATCAGCAAGCATATAAAAATACTCAGATTTCTACTCACCCAGTGATAACCACTTAAAAAAGCTTTTTAAAATGTTTATTTATTTATTTTGAGAGAGAGACAGAGAGAAAGAGAGAGAGAGAATCCCAAGCAGGCTCTGCATTGTCAGCTCAAAGCCTGATGCAGGGCTCGATCCCATAAGCCATGAGATCATGACCTGAGCCAAAATCGAGAGTCAGATGCTTAACCAATTGAGCCATCCAGGTGCCCCAGTGATAACCACTTTTAAAAAATTGGTATTTATCCTTCTGGAGTTAAAATTCCTAAAATACACACATACACACCCATGTCACATATAAATAAGTGCAATTTTTAAAAAACTTTTTTTATATTGTACCATAGTGCTTTGATTGTGTTTCTAAGAAGTTGTCCATTTCATCTAGGTTGTCCAGTTTGTTGATGTACAACTGTTCATGGTATTCTCTTATAATTCTTTTTACCTCTATAAAAATGGGGAGTACTGTCCCCATATTTATTTCTGATTTTAGTAATTTGAATCTTCATTCTTTTTTCTTAATGGTTACCTTGGAAATAATAATTACCATCTTTTTTTTTTTTTAAGTTTGTTTATTTATTTGAGAGAAAGAGCAGTGTAGGGGCAGTGAGAGAGGGAGAGAGAGAATCCCAAGCACTAACAGTGCAGAGACCTATGCAGGGCTTGAACTCATGACATCATGACTTGAGGAGAAACCCAGAGTTGGATGCTTAGTTGACTAAGCCACCTAGGTGCCCCTATAATGACCATCTTAAACCTTTAACAATCTAATTGGAATAATACCAACTAAGCTTCAGTACTATTCACCCTGCTCCTCTATATCTCCATCTTTCCCTTTTTATATTATTATTGTCACAGATTATATTTTTATACATTGTGTGCCTATTAGCAAATATTTCTAATTACAATTTATGCATTTGCCTTCTACAAACAAGTAAAGAGGGGGTTATTTTTATTTAAAAAAATTTTTTTACTGTTTGTTTATGTTTGAGAGAGAGAAACAGAGGGTGAGCAGGAGAGGGATACAGAAAGAAGGAGACACAGAATCTGAAGCAGGTTCCAGTCTCCAAGCTGTCAGTACAGAGCCCGATGTGGGGCTCGAACCCACGAACCGTGAGATCATGACCTGAACCACCCAGGCTCCCCAAACAAGTAAAGAGGAGTTTAAAACCAGAAGTACAATAATACTGGCTTTCATGTTTACCTTTACCAGTGTTCCTTATTTCTTCAGTTACCTTACAGTTACTGACTAGTTGTTCTTTCATTTCAGCCTGAAGGGCTCCCTGTAGCATTCTTTTTTTTTTTTTTTTAAAGTGTATTTATTTTTGAGAAAGAGAGAGAGGGGGACAGAGGAACTGAAGTGGGCCCCATGCTGATATCACTGAGCCCGATGCAGGGCTTGAACTCATGCTTTGAGATCATGACCTGAGCCGAAGTCGAATGCTCAACTGACTGAGCCACTGAGACACCCCTCTCTTTAGCATTTCTTATGAATTAGGTCTTACTAATAGACTCTTAGTTTTTTTAAATATAATTTATTGTCAAATTGGCTTACATACAACACCCTGTGCTCATCCCAACAAGTGCCCTCCTCAATGCCCATCACCCATTTTCCCCTCTCCCCACCCCTCCATCCACCCTCAGTTTGTTCTCTGTATTTAAGATAGACTCTTAGTTTTTGTTTATTTTGTTAATTTTTTCTTCATTCTTGAAGGATGATTTGCTGTATATAGAATTTTTGGCAGGCATTCTTTTTTCTTTCAAAACTTTAAATATGTTACTCTAGTACCTCTGGCCTCCATGGCTTGTGTTATTCTTTTTGACATTATTGAAATTATCTGTTTATCTTTTGTGACAAGTCACTCCTCTCATTGCTTTTTGAGTTTTTCTCTTGTCTCTGGCTTCTGACAATTTGACTACAATTTATCTTAATGTAGATCTCTTCAAGATTATTCTGCTTGGAAGTTGTTATGCTTCTTGGATATATAGATTCATGTCTTTCTCCATATTTTGGGAGTTTGGGGCCATTATTTCTTCATAATTCTTTCTGCCCCTTTCTCTCTCTCTTCTCCTTCTGGGATTCTCATAGGGTATATGTTGGTCACACACATTGTGTATGTTGATGGTGTACCACAGATTTTAGGCTCTCTTTACTTTTTTTTATTTGTTTTTCTTTCTGTTCCTCAGATTGTGTAATTCCAATTATCCTCTCTTCAAATTTGCTCATTCTTTCTTCTGCCTGACCAAATCTGTTGAACCTTCTAGTAATTTATCCTTTCTGTTATTGTACTTTTCAACTACAGACTTTCTGTTTGGTTCTTTTAAAAATTTCTGTCTCTTTACTGATATTCTATTTCCTTTCTGTTTATACATCATTTCCCTGATTTCTCTTTCCTTGTTTGTGGTTTCCTTTAGCTCTTGAGCATGAGTAAATTGCTTTATTTCACATCTTTTTGTAGCAAGTCTGATGTGTGGACTTCTTCAGGAACAGTTTCTATAGATTTATTTTTTTCCTTTGAAAGAGGCACACTTTTATGTTTTTTGTACATTTTGTGATTTTTTGTTGTTGAAAACTGGACATTTGGATATTATACAAACTTTGGAAATCCGATTTTCCCCTTCCCCAGGGTTTGCTGTTCTTAATTGTTGAAGTTGTAGATTGTGTTTAGCCAGTGTGGGTTGGTTTATTTTGTTTGTTTGTTTTTTCAGCCAATGTTTTGATTGAGATTTCCTTAAATGCCAAGATCTTAAGATAATCAAACAAATAAAAATAAAACAAAAAATATTTGTTTTGTCTGCAAATGATTCCATGCTGGAGCATTCTTTTAACACTTAACAAGGCTGTTTACATTTCTGCCTCAACCTTCACTTCCTGCTTGCACTGGGCCTATAGGTCAGTCAGTGGTGGAAGCTTGGGGTCTTCTCTGGTCTTTTCTGAGCATGTATCCTATCCTAGGATGTGTGCAACTTTCATGTTTAACGTAATGCTGTCAAGGTTCATCCATACTGTAACATGTATCAGTACTTCATTTCTTTGTTATTAAATTAGATTTCACTGTATGGATGTACCACATTTTTTCCCATTCTTTAGTCGATGGACATTTGGACAATTCTTAATACAACATTCGATAATGATTGTGTTAAAATGGAGGTCAACTGATGTAACTCCTCTGCTCAGAAACCACCAGTGACTCCCTGGCACACTCTGAGTAAAAGTCAAAGTCCTTGCAATGGCCTACAACTGCTTACATATTCTGTCTGTACTTTGCTCTCACTTTTTCAGTCCAGCCATACTTGCTTCCTGCTATTCCTCACACATGCCAAGCACATTGTTGCAGCAAAGCCTTTACACTTTCTGTTCTCTTTGCCTGTACTTTTCTTATCCCAGATATCTACACAACTTGCTTCCTCACTTCCCGGAGGTCTTTCCTCAAATGTTAGCATCTCAGTAAAGTGTCTTGATGAAATGTGCTTCCCTACTTCACCACCCTAGCTCCCAACGTAGTCTATTTGCCTTCCTGCATTGTTTTTCTTCACAGCACATATCACTAACATATTTATCTTAATTATTGTCTTTCTTTCCCTGCTAGAATTCAAGCTCCATGAGGGCAAGAATTTTTATGTACTTTGTTTTATGCTCTATCCCCAGCATCTAGAAAAATGACTGATGGATAATAGGCAGTCAGTATATATTTTGAATGAGTGAATAGATAACGTTGTCTCTGGAGAGGAAATTGGATGGCTGGAAGACAAGGTTGTCAACAAGGCTAATAACAAGGAGACAATTTAGTATATGTTGTTTCATGCCTCTTAAGTTCTGAATCATGAATGTATTACCTATTAAAATAAATAAAATTAAAATTAGAAATCAAGAGCAGAGATATACAATTACATATGACCTATTAAAGAAAAATTGAATTTGTGAATTTGATTATAAACTTTAAGGTAGTACGATATACTTCAGCAGGAATCTGAAGCTACAAGGAGGAAGAACTAGAACTTAATTTCCTCTAGTTTTTGTAAGGTCTCCTGAAAATGGAAGGTAGAAAGTTTAGCATAAGTAGGTTGACAGTGACAAAATATACTTTCTTACTCACCACAAAGTCTGGTATCATTATTGTAATTGAATGCAGTCATAAATTATGACCAAGAGTACACTTTTTATCCTCGATGGACAGGAAAGAAAAGTTTTCACTTGCCTTGTACCATTTGGATTTCCAAAACTTCATGCTATCAGAGACTCTTCTGAGTGCACCTAAAATCATAACACCCATATCTTTCCAACTCCTGAGTCAAACAGTCTCTTGAGTGCAATAGCAGTTTTAAAAAATGTGTGAGAGTAAAGCCAGGGCTCAAATTAGCCAAAAAAAGTACAACTTAGTTAGTTTCTGAGTAGCTGCTTCCTGGCTTCTTCCCTATTTAGTTCACAGCCATATACTGTTCTATGGTTCACATCTAGGCTTTTATATGAGACAAATGCACAGTGCTCAAGTGTGATGTGGGAACAGACCTTAGATCTCCCTCGTATAGGCTCTTTGGAGGTATGAATAAGAGAACATAAATCTGTGGATAATTGTTTATTTTTTGTTGTTGTTTTTTTTTCCTGGTACAGGGTCAAGGATATGATTCCGCCAAGGCCGCCTCTTACCCGTCGGACAGGAGGAGCTCAAAAGGCAAGTGCCAAAGCTAAGGTGAAACTATAATAACATGTTGAGTATACCCATTTGAAAATAAGGCATGGACTCTTCAGTATGTTTTCCAGAAGGTGTGAGAAATTTTAGCTGCATATATTTCCCTTCCTGGTTTTGTTTGTGACCAGTGGCAGACAGTGAATAGTGTATAGTGTTTAGTCTTTGGCTGGTCTCTGAGCTGAAAAGGGCAATTTGTACCTAAAGCAGTATTGAATGTAAAACCCAATCCAGTTTCAGACTTCCATTACACATCTTGATCTCTCTGAGGCCTCTTTCCAGACATTTTGTATTTTCCTAGGCAGTGAGTGACTACCACATGCAGATCAAAAATATTTCTAGAGCCATTCTGGATGAGTATCACCGGATGTTTGGAAAACAGGTGGCCAAACTAGGGAGTGATATGGATAGTGAAACCCTAGAGGAACAGAAGTGCCAGCTCAACTATGAACTTAACTGCTCGGGAAAATACTTTGCTTTCAAAGAACAACTCAAGGTAAATATTCATTTAATTATTCCATGGATTTTTATGAAGCATCTTCTCTACATTCTTAATTATAGTTGTCCAGCTATGCTTCCACATTCTTGCCAGCAATGTGCCTTATGATAGAATGCCACAAACTCTACTTGTGCAAAGCCTTGGAATAGTTCAGTATCCATTCCAAGTGTGAGCTTTTAAGAAACTAAGTCTTTACTTGAGGGGGCCAAGTTTTGAGACAGGTTTCATGTTGCAGGGATGAAACTCTGTACATGTTACTGATTCCATGACTACTCTGTCTCCCATTGCCAACCTTTCCATAGTCCACACAATCACTAAGATTTGAGAAATATTTACTTAATAATAATTTCCCAAATAATAATGGCTAACATTTATTGAGTGTTTGCTTACACCAGACAAATTTTTAAATGCTTCAAATTTTACTAATTTAATCCTCACAACAACCCTATGAGGTAGATATTCCTCATTTTACAGATGGAGAAATGCAATATTAATTGGTTAAGTAATTTCCTTAAGATCACAGAGATAGTAAAGGTTAAAGATGGGGCTTAAATTTAGGCAATCTTGCTCCAGAACTCATATTCTTAACTGCTACACTGGATTGCCTCTCTGAGCACATTTACTGTGTGTCCTGTCCTGTACTAAACAGATAAAAAGAAAGCACATGGAAGTAATAAAGTGAAAAACACTGATGCTGATGGAGGCAAAACACTCTTCTCAGTAGATGGCATGATTACAACTTAGTTTAATTCCTGGTTCTGCCATTACTAGCTGGATGGTGACTTTATCTCTTTGAGCTTCAATTTCTTTGCCTAACAATAAGGGATAATACTAATATTATCACATGGGTTCATTATGAGAATTAAATAATATAATGCATGGAAACTGCTTAGTACAAAACCTGACAATAACATTAACTTAAGGGGAATAAAAGCTGTCATGGCTATAGCAATATGTTATTTGTACAGCATTTTAAGCTTCACCACCTACCTGTTATCTTTCTTTGGCTTCTCAATCATCTTCTGAAGTAAGATAATAATACCAGAAACGCACATCCATATAACAAATGAGGAAAATGAGGTACTAACTGTAATTTTTAAGGTTGTACAGTGGCAGGATTAGAACCAGAATTCCATTCTCTAGACTGTCAAATCAGGCCTTTTTCTCTTGTATCATGTGGCCATGATGAGAGATGTAATACATAAACCTAATGCTGAAGTCTTCTTTAGCTTTATAACTCTCTTCACATGATATGAGTTCTGCATTGACTATATTAGTGATGACGTTAAGAAAAGAAGTCATGCAGAGTATGTCGAAAATCAGAGGAAAATCAGAGAGCTGACACTCTTATCAGTCACCAAGGGAGAAACCAATCATCTTCTGAAGTTCTGATGAGCCTTAGACCAGATGCTCAAGGGAGGCCTGTGTTGTCAGCATGGTACTGGACTCTGTTATCAAATAGGTGATCTATACCTCTTACAGCATGCTGTAGTAAAGATTGTGAGAGAGAAGTATTTGAAGACAACATCATTTGAAAGCCAGGAGGAACTTCAGACATTTATTAGTGAGCTCTATGTGTTCTTGGTGGATCAGATGCATGTGGCCTTAAACCAGGTAGGTGATCAATAACTGAGAGCCCTTCCTTTTCTCTTTAAGGCATCAAAGTCTCTGAATGATTCCCTCCTTCCTTGATTCCTTTCTTCCTTAATTCAGCAAACAGGAATGTGATCGATTAAAACAATAAATAAAATCGGCTAATGCAAATTGTAAAACAAAAATCATCATTTTATTTATTCTGTGAATGTGTGTAATTCTCAGTTTGTTCTCTGATATTGGCAATCAAAACCAAGAAACATTATGAGATTTCAGATATTGGACCTATATGACAATGATGCTTCACACATGCCTTTTCATTGGCCGGGTAGCCTGTTCTTCTCCCATTTGTCTGTTTTTTTTTTTTTTTTTTAAGTTTATCTATTTATTTTGTGGGGAGGATGGGCAGAGAGAGGGAGAGAGAGAATTCCAAGCAGGCTCCACGCTCAGTGGGGAGTCCAACACAGGACTTGATCCCACAACCATGCAATCATGACCTGAACCAAAATCAAGAGTTGACCATTTAACTGACTGAGCCACCCAGGTGCCCCCCTCCTCCCATTTATCTGTTTATATCTGTATTTGCACAGCTTGCATATTGCCTTCATTTGCTCATTTTTAAATGTATACAGTTGTGGTTTATTTGAAAACTATGACAAAAACCAAAGTCTTTTTGTCCTATTGGTAGTCGCTAAGCAGGTATGCTTCCTCAAACCCTCTATTCTATTTGTTCTTTCCTTCACTTGATTTTCTTCTCTGTCACCATCATTTTTTCTTTCAACTTGTCTAGCCTTTCTGGAAGAGGAGGGTGAGGAATGTCCAGTATCCTAGCTAGCATTAAGAGAACAATCCTGCCTTGGGCACAGATGACTTGGATGAATTGCTTTGAAAATTGAACATTAGGTGGTAATTACTGTTGCCTTATGCCTCCAAGGAATCCCTGTCTAGTAGACGAGAGAGACATAAAATACAAATAAATGTAGCAGAGTGAGGTCAATGCTGTGAAGGGGTGTGTCCATGGTAAAGCAGGTTAGGAGATGCCTAAATAAAAAGTAATCAACTTTTCCCTGAGACCTGTCAGGAAAGGATTCACAGAATAGCTGTGGCTTGAGCTTGAAGGCTAAAAAATTCTCAAAGTGGAGGATTCAGAGTATTTGAGTCATAGGTAACATCACAAAAGCTTGGAAGCTTGGAAGCATATGGGATACACAGAAACTGCATATAGTTCGGGAACGGATGCTAAACTGGTTAAGGAACAGAGAAGCAGGAGGTGAAGCCAGGGATCAATAAGTTCCTAGTAGGGGAGTTGGGAATATGGATGGAGACCTTGTATGCCACAGAAAGAAGTTTTGCCTTTTCTATTATTAGCATTTTGGAAGCAATAAATTTAATTATTTTACACTGGGGAATAGTATGATCAAATCTACATTTTATGAAAAACACTGATAACAGTGTGTCAGTTGGGTTAGATGCAGTGAAACTGGTGATGTTAACTGGTTATTACATAGTAAGTAGGAAAAGGGGGCAAAGATTAAGTTTAAGGCTCAATGACTGGGTAGCAGGTAGTACCAGGAAGTGGGACAAGAAATACAACACAAGCAGATTTACTGGGAGGTAGGTGATATTGAAATTACTTTTGAATATTAGCTCTTGTGGGATTTTTCTCAAGAGTGAGATCTGAGCTGGAGATGAGATTTGGGGAGCCATAAGTGCATATAGGCATACCTTGGAGATACTGAAGATTTGATTCTAGACCACCGTAATAAAGCAAATATCAAAATAAAGTGAGTCAAATTAATTTTGTGGTTTCTTAGTGCATATACAAGTTATATTTACACTATACTATACTCTATTACATGTGCAATAATAGCATTATGTCTAGAAAAACAATGTACATACCTTAATTAAAAAATAGTTTAGGGGTGCCTGGGTGGCTCAGTCGGTTGGGCGTCCAACTTCAGCCCAGGTCATGATCTCGCAGTCCATGAGTTCGAGCCCCACGTCGGTCTCTGTGCTGACAGCTCAGAGCCTGGAGCCTGCTTCTGATTTTGTGTCTCCCTCTCTCTGGCCCTCCCCCACTCACACTCTGTCTCACTCTCTCTCAAAAATAAATAAACATTAAAAAAAATTTTTTAAAAAGTTTATTGCTGGGTGTTTGGATGGCTTAGTCAGTTGAGCGTCCAACTCTTGATTTCTGCTCAGGTCATGATCCCAGGGTCATGGGATTGAGCCCTGTGTCAGACTCCACACTGAGTGTGGAGCCTGCTTAAGATTCTCTCTCTCCTTCTGGCCCTCTCCCCAGCTCACACACACTCCTCTCTCTAAAACAGAAACAAAAACAAAAACAAAACCTAAAAACTTTATTGCTAAAAAATGCTAACCATCATCTGAGCTTTCACTGAGTCCTAGTCACTGATTACAGATCACCGTAACAAATATAATTAACAATAAAAAAGCTTAAAATATTGTGAGAAGTACCAAAATGTGACACAGAGACAAGTAAGCAAATGCTATTGGAAAATGGTACCAACAGACCTGTTTGACACAGAGTTGCCATGAACCTTCAATTTGTAAAAAAAAATAAAAATAAAAAAAGCAATATCTTTGAAGCTCAATAAAACAAGATATACTTGTAGATATACTTAACTAAACTATGGTTATAGATGGAGCTGCTGAGGAAAACATAAGTAGAGAGAGAAGCAAGCTGGTGGTAGAACACTATAGAAATACCAACATTTAAGGGATGGATGAATAAAAGAATTAAGGAGATAAGTGAATTGTTAAAAGAGCAAAAGAACCAGAAGACAGTGGTGTCACAAAAGCTAAGGGAAGAGAATTTTAAGAAGAAAAAGTAGTCAACATTGTCAAATATTCCTAGGAGTTATGAAAAACAAAAGCTGGGGAATGGGAAGGGGAAGGGGAAATTGGAACGAGGCAGTCAAAAGATACAAACTTCAAGTTACAAGATAAACAAGCACCAGGCATATGATATACAGCATGATGACTGTAGCTAACACTGTTGTTTGATATATTTGTAACTTGTTAGGAGAGTAAATCCTAAGAGTTCTTACCACAAGAAATTTTTTTCTTTTTATTGTGTCCATGTGAGATGATAAATGCTAACTATACTTACAATGGTAATTATTTTACAATATATGTCAGTCAAACCATTAAGCTATGTGCCTTAAACTTACACAGTGATGCACGACAGTTATATCTGAATAAAACTGGAGAAAAAGAAAAACAAAATTTGAAAAGTTTTCATTGGATCTGAAAATAAGGAGGTTATTAACTTTTACATAGCAGTATCATTGGACTAATGGAGAGGATTCAAATTATAATGAATTGTGGAGTAAATGAGTGCTTAGGAAACAGATAAATATAAATTCAGGAAGCTGGGGGACGCCTGGGTGGCTCACTTGGTTGAGTGTCCGACTCCTGATTTCAGCTCAGGTCATGATTTCAAGGTTTCTGAGATCAAGCCCCATGTCAGATCTCTCTCTGCTTAAGATTCTCTCTCTCTCTCTCTCCTTCTATTTTCTTACCCTCTCCTGATTGTGCACTCTCTCTCTCTCTCTCTCTCTCTCTCTCTGAAAATAAATAAATAAACTGGAAAAAGAAGTTGGAAGATAAAAGAAAGAAGTAGGAAAATAGTAGCCAGAAATTATCAAGGTTTTCATTTTAAGCTAGAAATGCTTTTAGCATGTCCATCGGTTTGGGAGAAGGAGTCAGCAGACTGGGAGAAATTAAAAATAGAAGGAAAGAGAGAATAATTGATGGCAAACCCAGGGTATATACAAATGGGAAAGAATCAAGAAGTTAGATGGAAAGATTAGTCTTGCAACAGAGAAGGATGTGATGCTTCTTCAGACTGAAAGTAAAGAGATACAGTGGATACAGAAATAAACTATATCAGTATGGTGTTCAAAAGCTGAGGTATCCCTGGCCCAATGATTTCCATTTCCTCTGCGAAGTAATGTGTTTACTGGACAATGAAGGGAGTAAGGGTTGAATGAAAAGCTTGAAGAAAGAAAATTTAGACACTGCATCATAGTATTATGGAATGTGTTGCTAAACAAGGACAAATACTTAGATTACTGAGTATGAAAGGCCTTTAGCTAAGACTGAATGCCAAAGAATCTGTGGCAGCTCAGATATTTCTGTATGTATGCAGTCTTCTTCTGGACCAATTAGCAGCTCCTGTAGGACTGTTTTAATTTGGGAATTTTCAGGCCAAGTGCAGGCAAAGAACAAGGTGCCTGGGACCTGAATTTGCTGGTGAGAGTAGTATGAGTGGATGATCATGAGGTCGGGTATTACACAGTTGGGAAAAGACAGGTATATTAGAAATGAGGGAAATAAAGTCAGAGAGTAGTTTTAAGGGGATTAAGTCACAAAAAGATTGAAGGCTTATAACATAGGTTCTTGGAACAGGATATTAGAGGTAGAGTATTTCTGGTTTAGGCACTGTAGTATGTTGCTGGAGGAATTTGGAGGTCAAGATCATCAAAATCAAAAAGAACAAAGAACAGAGACATAATCTCTAACCAGGAGCTTTCTTTGGCCCATCTCAAATTAAGCTTTACTCTCTACGTCCCTTAGCAACTCTACTTGTTAATGTCACTGATAATTTTTTTACTTCTAAATTCTAAAGAATTGGAGGTCTTCCTTGGCAGTAGCTTCTGATCCTGGAGATTACTTATTATACTATAACTGCTTTCCTGGATGGCATATAGGACATAATATTTTTCTGGGTTTTTCCCTACCTTTCTGACTATTTCTAAAATGTTTCCTTTTGGGGATATATTTATATATCCCACTGAAGGTACAAAGGTAACTTCCAAAGCTTTATCCTTAGTCTCCTATTTTTTTGATGTTTGAAGATTCTAGCTAGTGCTTACCACCTTTTTCATGTCATGGCACCTAAAAATGATAATATTCATCCCATACACAAGAGAAAATTAAGGAAGCTGTTTGAGGTCAAAGGAGGCTTACTTAAGGATTTTGACTGCCCTAAGTGTTGAGGAGGAGAGTTCTGTTCTAATTAATTTTTACTCACTTCCATGAGCTTAGATTGTTGGTATTCATATACCTGACTTTCTCTTTCATCCTTCATATGTCTCTCTTGGTTCACTCTTACTCTCTTACTGTATTGAACTATAAGAAACTCCAATGTCATTTTCAACCTCGTGACTGAGGTCTCCCATCTAGTTTATTTTTATAAGACTCTCTACTTGTAATTGCTTTGTTTTGTCTAACTAACATCTTGATGTTGACAGACCATGCCAGATGATGTCCAACACGCTGTTTCAACCATTTATACAAGCAATGAACAGCTTCGACTCTTTGCATTTGAAGCAGAAGTCAATGAGAACTTTGAAATGGCAGCAGTGTATTATGAAGAGGTAATTAAAGGTCTTTCCAGTAGTTGTTATTACTATTATTTGTGTAATATGGGTATAGCAAATAGTAGTTTTTAATTATTTAAAACCCATCAGGACTGATGAGAGGACAGACACATAAATCAATAACATAGAGTCTATAAATATGTCCACACAAATAAGGCCACTACATTTTTGACATAGATGTAAAAGAAATTCAATGGAGAAATGACAATCTTTTCAAAGAAATGGCTTTAGAATCATTGGTCATCCATATGCATAAAATGAACTTTGACTTAAACCTCAAACATTGTAAAAAATTAACTTAAAATGGACCACACATCTGAATCTAAACCATAAAACGATAAATATTTTAGAAGAAAACAAAGGAGAAGGTCTTCATGATCTGGAGTTAGGTAAAGAGTTCTTGGACATGACACCAAAGCATGATACATAAAAGAAAAATATGATAAATGGAACTTCATCAAAATTAAAAATGTGTGGTCTGTAAAAGACACTATTAAGAGAAAGAAAAGGAGAAAATATCTGCAAGACATATATCTGACAAAGGATTTATTTGTATCCAGAATATTAAGAACTCTTAAAATTCAACAATAGAAAAACAACTAAATAAAAATGGGCAAGAGATTTGAACAGATATTTCACTAAATATGATAAATAAGAACATGAAAAGATATTCAACATAATTAGCTATTGTGGAATGCAAATTAAAACCACAATAAGATGCCACTACAACTTATTAGAGTAACTACAATTAAAATGCTGACAATACAAAGTGCTAATGAGGATACAGAGCAACTGGAACCATCATACTTTGTCAGAGGAAATGCACAATGATAACGTCATTCTGGAAAATAGTTTGGCAGTGTCTTATACATTCACCATATGACCTACTCCTGGATATTTACCTTAAAGAAGTAAAATCTTATGTACATGAATGCTTACAGAAACTTTATTCATAATTGCTCAAACAGAAGCAACCCAAATGTTCTTTAAAGGGTGACTAAATAAACTATGGCTTATCCATATAATCTATTCAGCAATAAAAGAAATGTATTACTAATACAACAACTTACATGAATTTCAAAGGCATTATACTGAGTGAAAGAAGACACTGTCAAAAGGTTACATACTGTATGGTGTCATTTATATGATATTCTTTTTTTAAATTGAAGTATAGTTGAATACAATTTTGTATTCAACACTTTAAGGTGTACAATATAGCGATTTGACAATTATATATATTACAAGATGCTTACCACAATAAGCATAGCTACCATTGGTCACCATACAAGTTATTATGACATTATTGCCTACATTTCCTGTGCTGTACTTCTCATTCCCATGACTTATTTATTTTATGACCTGCAGTCTGTATGTGTTAATCCCCTTCACCTATTTCACCCATCCTCCCACTCCTCCTCTGACAACCACCAATTTTCTATATTTATGAATCTGTTTCTGGTTTTTTGTTGCTGTTTGTTTTGCTTTGTTTTTAGATTCTACATATAAATGAAATCATATGGAATTTGTCTTTTTCTGTCTGATTTATTTGTCTTAGCGTAGTGCCTTCTAGGCCCATCCATGTTGTTGCAAATGACAAGATTTCATTCTTTTTTATGGCTGAATAATATTCCATCACACACACACACACACACACACACACACACACACACACACACACACCACATTTTCTTTATCCATTCAGCTATTGATAGACACTTAGGTTGCTTCCATATCTTGGCTATTGTAAATAATGTTGCAATAAACATAGGGGTGCATATGTTTTCGAATTAGTGTTTTGGTTTTCTTTGGGTGAATACCCAGAAGTGTAATTACTGGGTTCTATGATATTTTTATTTTTAATCTTCTGAGGAACTCCCTGCTGTTTTCCATAGTGGCTACGCCAATCTACATTCCCATCAACAGTGCACAAGGGTTCCTTTTTCTCTACATCCTTGCCAATACTTGTTATTTTTTGTCTTTTTGACACTAGCTATTCTATTTTCATTTCCCCGAAGATGAGTAATGTTGAGCATCTTTTCAAGCATCTGCTGGACATCTGTACATCTTCTTTCAAAAAATGTCTATTTAGGTCCTCTGTCCATTTTTAATCATATTATTTGTTTTTTTGGTGTTCAGTTGTGTGGGGGTGGGGGGATGGGCAAAACAGGTGAAGGGGATCAATAGGTACAAACTGCCAGTTATAAAATAGCATGTCTTTAAAGGTCATTCATGTCATAGTATGTATTAGTATTTTATTCCTTTTTATGGCTCAGTAACATTCCATTGTATAGATAGAGCACATTTTGTTTATTTGTCCATTAGGTGATGGGTATTTGACTAATATCCACTTTTTGACTATTATGGATAATGCTGCTATAAACATTCATTTATTGTTTAAGTTTAATATGGACATATGTTTTTAGTTCTCTTGGGTGTATACCTAGGAGTGGAATTGCTAGGTCATATGGTAACTCTATGCTTAACTTTTTGAGGAAATGCCAAACTGTTTTCCAAAAGGTTGTACTCTTTTATATTCCCACTAGCAATAGATGAGGGTTCCATTTTTTTCATATTCTCACTAATTCTTATTATTATACATCTTTTAAACAATTATAGCCATTCTAATGGGTGTGAAGTGGTATTTCATTGTGGTTTTATTTTGCATTTCTCAAATATCAAGTTATTTTGAACATCTTTTCACATTTATAATTTTTTAGTAGGAAAATATGTTCCAGATTTTTTTGGAATTAATGTTCTAAATTAATTGACAGAGGAATATTCAGACTATAACAACTTCAAAACATTAATCTATATAAATCATATGTTATGTCTTTATGTCCTTATTTCACTTTGCATATGTTCTCAAAGTTCATCCATGTTGTAACATCTGTCAGCATTTTCTTCCTTTTTAAAGCTAGCTAATATTCCATTGTATGTATATACCATAGTTTGCTTATCCATTCATCTGTCAGTGGGCACTTGGGTTGCTTATACTTTTTAGCTATTATGAATATTGCTGCTTTGAACATGGATGTACAAATATCTCTTTGAAACTCTGCTTTCAATTCTTGTGGGTATATATACAGAAGTGGGATTGCTGTATCACATGATAATTCTATTTTTAATTTTTTGAGGAACAACCATCTGTTTTACAAAGTGGCTGCACCATTTTTACATTCCCGCTGTTTACAAGAGTTCTAATTTCTCTGCATCCTCAACAATTGTTATTTTCTGTTTTCTTGACCCTGGCTCTCTTAATGGGTATGAGGTGGTATTTCATTGTGGTTTGATTCCCTAATGATTAGTAATGTTGAGCATCTTCTATGTATTTTGGCCATATGTAGATCTTCAGAGAAATGTCTTTTCAAGTCCTTTGCTTATTATTGAGTCAGGTTGTTTAACTTTTTGGTGTTGAGTTTTAGTAGTTCTTTATATATCCTGAATATTAACCCCTTACTAGATATATGATTTGCAAATATTTTCTTCCATTCTATGAGTTACTTCTTTACTCTGTTGATAGTTTCTTTTGATGTACAAAAGGTTTTTTTTAATTAAAAAAATTTTAATGTTTATTTTTGAGAGAGAAGACAGAGCATGAGCAGGGAGGGGCAGAGAGAGAGAGAGAGACAGACAGACAGACAGACAGAAGCTGAAATAGGATCCAGGCTCTGAGCTTTTAGCACAGAGCCCAATGGGGAGCTTGAACCCACAAACCATGAGATCATGATCTGAGCCCAATTCAGATGCTTAACTGACTGAGCCACCCAGGTGCCCTGATGTACAAAAGTTTTTTAAAAGTTTTTGATGAAGTTCAATTTGTCTGTTTTTTCTTTTGTTTCCTGTGCCTTTGGTGTCATATCTAAGAAATCATTGCCAAGTCCAGAATCATGAAGCTATTGTGACATATTTTCTTCTCAAAGTGTTATAGTTGTTATAGTTTTAGGCATTAATATTTAGGTCTTTGATCCATTTTGAATTAATTTTTATATATGGTGTTAAGTAAGGGTCCAAGTTCATTCTTTTGCATGGGGGTGCAGATATCCAGTTTTCCTAGCACTGTTTGTTGAAAAGTCTGTCCCTTGCAGCTGCTCTGGAAAACAGTGTGGAGGTTCCTCAAAAATTAAAAAAAGAACTACCCTATGACCCAGCAATAGCACTGCTAGGAATTTATCCAAGGGATACAGGAGTGCTGATGCATAGGGGCACATGTACCCCAATGTTTATAGTAGCACTTTCAACAATAGCCAAATTATGGAAAGAGCCTAAATGTCCATCAACTGATGAATGGATAAAGAAGATGTGGTTTATATATACAATGGAATACTACATGGCAATGAGAAAGAATGAAATCTGGCTATTTGCAGCAACATGGATGGAACTGCAAGGTATTATGCTAAGTGAAATACGTTAGTCAGAGAAAGACAGATTCCATATGTTTTCACTCATAGGTGATCCTGAGAAACTTAATAGAAGTCAATGGGGGAGGGAGATGGGGGGAAAAAGTTACAGAGAGGGAGGGAGGCAAACCATAGGAGACTCTTGGATACTAAGAACAAACTGATGGTTGTTGGGGGTGGGGGAGAGGGGAAAGTGGGTGATGGGCATTGAGGAGGGCACTTGTTGAGATGAGCACTGGGTGTTGTATGGAAACCAATTTGTCAATAAATTATATTTTTAAAAAAAGCCTGTCCTTACCTCTTGGATGGTCTCGGCCCCTTTGTCAAAAATCATTTAACCATAAATGTGAGGATTTATTTCTGAGTTCTCTATTCTATACCATTGTTCTATATATTTGTCTTGATACCAGTACCACACAGATTATATAGTTTTGTAAGTTTTGAAATTAGGAAGTATGAGTCCTCCAGTTTTGTTCTTTTTCAAGTTTGTTTTAACTATTCAGGGTTCCTAGAGATTCCATGTAAATTTTAGGATGGGTTTTTCCATTACTGCAAAAAATATCATTGGGATTTTGATAGAGATTATATTGAATCTGTAAATTTCTTTGGACAGTATTGACATCTTAATAATATTAAGTCTTTCAATCTATGGACATTGGATGTGTTTCTATTTATTTATGTCACCTTTAATTGTTTCAACAGTATTTTGTAGTTTTCACTTATTATGAGATGCTTCTTTTTCATATGTGTACTTAAATTTATATTTGCCATCTCAAGACTATGACAAAAATGATTATAGATGAATCTTTAAAATGAACTGTAAAATGAATCTAGGTTTCCAAGTAATTGGATAAGCTTATGGTAACCAGAACATTGACACTAGGAAGGAATGAGTTGAAAATTTAATTTTTAAATCATTCCAATATTTATTCACCACATATTATAAGCCAGAACGGTGACTGTGCTAGACATTCAGAAATCAGTGGTAAACAAAAAATGACATAGTTTCTGCTTTCATAAAACTTATGGTATTTGTGGTTTTATGTGCATAAAAATATGACATACTGTGCAATAATCTTGGTCCTCCTAATGCTTCATGTGATAGAGGTTGGTCCGTGAGCCCCAGAACTTGGAACACTGGCTGGACTACGGTGCCTTCTGCCTCCTAACTGAGGACAACATCAAAGCACAGGAGTGTTTTCGGAGAGCCCTTTCCCTCAACCAGAATCATATCCACAGGTATGGGTGGAAGATACGTGAAGAATGAGTAGGAGCAGATAAGCTTCTGTATGAAATTTTCTTGGTTCCATGACTGACATGGGACCATGTTGTTAATCACGTTGCTGGTCTCTTCTCAGCCTGTTGCTGTGTGGTGTCCTGGCTGTCTTGATGGAGAACTATGAGCAGGCAGAAATTTTCTTTGAGGATGCTACTTGCTTGGAACCAACTAATGTTGTAGCCTGGACTTTACTTGGTATGGTATTTTCCTGTGATATGAATGTGTTTTTTTCCATTATAAGATTCTCCCTTTCTCTTTTCATTCTCTAATAACTCATCATGTAGTTCTTAAACTTTGGTAAAAAATTTGGAAAGGCAAGTGAAATGTTGCAATTCTTTAGTATATGGTGGTAGAAAACCAGTCACATTTATTTTAGCATTTTTCTTTCTTCAGGTTTGTACTATGAAATTCAAAACAATGATATTCGAATGGAAATGGCATTTCATGAAGGCTTCAAACAACTTCAGGCACGAATGCTTCAGGCACAAGTAGCGAAGCAGAGGGGCACTGGTACTGTAGAGTACATTGAAGAAGGAGGGAAAGTAGAATCCAGTTTAGGCCCTTGGGGAATCACTAATGGTTCTGCAACAGCAATGACGGTGGAAGCGGAAGCGGCAGCAGGTAGGACCAGGAAACGGAGACGATGAGTGGCTATTAGGAAAATTAGTGGCCTTATGAATAGGAGCTGGCAAATTGTAGGTACTTGGCAAATATTTGTTAAATGAGTTAGTAGATGGAGTTTTGAGTTGTCCCAGGTACACCAAGAAAGACTCCTTCTAAATATTTCCTCATTCATATGTTTGCAAGTGTGAAGTTTTCACTGTTGCTATTCAGGTTTTTGAATCTTAGAGAATTTACTGTCTCTGTGTATGCATAAAAAAGGTATCATTGTAGCAGAGTAAATTTCTTTCATTATCCCATCACTTTCTTTTCCAACACTCTCAATCCCTCTCTTGTGGTTCTTAAGTTTATTTATTTATTTACACACACACACACACACACACACACACACACACACACCCTTTTTTCCCTGTCCTTCATTGCCATTCTCCTTTCCTCCATTTTAGAGAATCAATCATTCTAATGTGTTTAACTTAATATGTGGGTTTTTGTTTATGTGTTTCTTGCATATGATATTTTGTTTATATGTTGTTGCGTATTATTATTTTGTGTGCATGTATTTTTAACAGTTTGTCTGAGATGTAATGGACATTCATAAACTGCACATATTTAACACATACAATTTGATATGTTTGACATATGAACACACCCATGAAAACATCACCACAATCAAGGTAATGAACATATCCCAAATCTCCAAAACTCTCCTTGTGCCCATTTGAATCTCTTTCTCTTGCACCCATTTCCAAACAACCACCAAGCATCTCTCTGTCACCATCAGTGACTTTGCATGTCTAAAATTTTAGAATTCTAGGAAATTTCTAGAATTTTCTGATTTATTCTTTACCAACATATATATTATTTATCAACTTATACATGATTGGAATTGATTTTGACTTGAAAGTTTGACAGAACTCACTTGTACTCCAATGTTTATAGCAGCACTCTCAACAATAGCCAAATTATGGAAAGAGCCTAAATGTCCATCAACTGATGAATGGATAAAGAAATTGTGGTTTATATACACAATGGAATACTACGTGGCAATGAGAAAAAATGAAATATGGCCTTTTGTAGCAACATGGATGGAACTGGAGAGTGTTATGCTAAGTGAAATAAGCCATACAGAGAAAGACAGATACCATATGGTTTCACTCTTATGTGGATCCTGAGAAACGTAACAGAAATCCATGGGGGAGGGGAAGGAAAAAAAAAAAAAAAAGAGGTTAGAGTGGGAGAGAGCCAAAGCATAAGAGACTGTTAAAAACTGAGAACAAACTGAGGGTTGATGGGGGGTGGGAGGGAGGACAGGGTGGGTGATGGGTATTGAGGAGGGCACCTTTTGGGATGAGCACTGGGTGTTGTATGGAAACCAATTTGACAGTAAATTTCATATATTAAAAAAAAAAAAAAAAAAAAGAAAGTTTGACAGAACTCAACCATAAAACAACAAGAGCCTGGGTGGTTTTTTTTGTTTGTTTTTTGCAGGAGGTGTCTACCATTTCATTTTCTTAATATTTAATGTATTTGTGTTCTGTATTTCTTATTGTGTTATTCATGGTATTTTATACTTTCTAGGAATTCATCTAGGTTTTTAAATTTTATTTAATTTTTTTATATTAATCAATTATTTTTTAATAGACTTATTTTTTAGAGGAGTTTTAGGTTCATAACAAAGTTGAAAGGAAGGGTTAGAGATTTTTAATATACTCCTTTCCCCTACCCATGTGTAGTCTCTCTTTTTATTAACATTCTTAATGACATTTGATGAGGAGTATCTTATCATATGCTTATGTGCCATTTGTATATCTTCTTTGGTGAGGTGCATATTAAGGTCTTTGGCCATTTTTTTTGTTTTTACTTTTTGATTTTAGAGAGAGAGAATGAGATCAGAGGAGAGGGGCAGAGAGAGAGCACAAGAGAGAGAATCTTAAGCAGGCTCCACATTCAGCATGGAGCCTGATGTGGGACTTGATCCCACGATCCTGGAATCATGACCTGAGCGGAAATCAAGAGTCGGACACTCAACCTACTGAGCCACCTAGGCACCCCTTTGGCCAGTTTTAAATCAGGCTTTGTTTTCTTATTGTTGAGTTTTAAGAGTTCTTTGTATATTTTTAATTTAAAGTATAATTGATATATAACATTATTTAGTTTCAGGTATACAACAGAATGATTCAATATTTGTATGTATTGCAAAAGGATCACTACAGTAAGTTTACTCAGCATCCATCATCACACACAGTTACAATATTTTTTTCTTGTGATAAGAACTTTTAAGATCTACTCTCTCAGCAACTTTCAAATATACAATAGAGTATTATTAACTATAGTCACCATGCTGTACATTACCTGACTTGTTTATTTTCTAACTGGAAGTTTGTACCCTTTGACTACCTTCACCCAATTCACCTACCTCTTATACCCTGTATCTAGCAACCACTAATCTATTCTTTATGATTTCAAGGCTCTTTTTTGTGTTCTTGTTTTTTTTATTTAATATTCTACATGTAAATGAGATCATATTGGGTTTGTCTTTCTCTATATCATATCATACCTATATATAATATAGGATATTATAGCATAACAACATTATGCTAATATTATATAATAATATCCTCATGATGCATCCATGTTGTTACAAATGGCAGTAGTTCATTCTTTTTTATGTTTATGAGTAATTGTTTTATATATCTGGGGGCTCGGGTATTTGGCGCATAGACATTTATAATAGTTAGCTCTTCCTGGTGGATAGACCCTGTGATTATTATATAATGCCCTTCTTCATCTCTTGTTACAGCCTTTAATTTAAAGTCTAGTTTGTCTGATATAAGTATGGCTACTCCAGCTTTCTTTTGGCTTCCAGGAGCATGATAAATAGTTCTCCATCCCCTCACTCTCAATCTAAAGGTGTCCTCAGATCTAAAATGAGTCTCTTGTAGACAGCAAATAGATGGGTCTTGTTTTTTTATCCATTCTGATACCCTATGTCTTTTAGTTGGCGCATTTAATCCATTTACATTCAGTGTTATTATAGAAAGATATGGGTTTAGAGTCATTGTGATGTCTGTATGTTTTATGCTTGTAGTGATGTCTCTGGTACTTTGTCTCACAGGATCCCCCTTAGGATCTCTTGTAGGGCTGGTTTCGTGGTGACAAATTCCTTCAGTTTTTGTTTGTTTGGGAAGACCTTTATCTCTCCTTCTATTCTAAATGACAGACTTGCTGGATAAAGGATTCTCGGCTGCATATTTTTTCTGTTTAGCACACTGTAGATATCGTGCCAAGCCTTTCTGGCCTGCCAAGTTTCAAAGGAGAGATCAGTCACGAGTCTTATAGGTCTCCCTTTATAAGTGAGGGCACGTTTATCCCTTGCTGCTTTCAGAATTTTCTCTTTATCCTTGTATTTTGCCAGTTTCACTATGATATGTTGTGCAGAAGATCGATTCAAGTTACGTCTGAAGGGAGTTCTCTGTGCCTCTTGGATTTCAATGCCTTTTTCCTTCCCCAGTTCAGGGAAGTTCTCAGCTATAATTTGTTCAAGTACCCCTTCAGCACCTTTCCCTCTCTCTTCCTCCTCTGGGATACCAATTATGCGTATATTATTTTTTTTTAGTGTATCACTTAGTTCTCTAATTTTCCCCTCATACTCCTGGATTTTTTTATCTCTCTTTCTTTCAGCTTCCTCTTTCTCCATAACTTTATCTTCTAGTTCACCTATTCTCTCCTCTGCCTCTTCAAGCCGAGCCATCGTGGATTCCATTTTGTTTTGCATTTCGTTTAAAGCGTTTTTCAACTCCTCGTGACTGTTCCTTAGTCCCTCGATCTCTGTGGCAAGAGATTCTCTGCTGTCCTGTATACTGTTTTCAAGCCCAGCGATTAATTTTATGACTATTATTCTAAATTCACTTTCTGTTATATTATTTAAATCCTTTTTGATCAGTTCATTAGCTGTTGTTATTTCCTGGAGATTCTTCTGAGGGGAATTCTTCCGTTTGGTCATTTTGGAGAGTCCCTTGCGTGGTGAGGACCTGCAGTGCACTTCCCCTGTGCTGTGGTGTATAACTGGAGTTAGTGGGCGGGGCCGCAGTCCGACCCGATGTCTGCCCCCAGCCCACTGCTGGGGCCACAGTCAGACTGGTGTGTGCCTTCTCTTCCCCTCTCCTAGGGGCGGGATTCACTGTGGGGTGGCGTGTCCCGTCTGGGCTACTTGCACACTGCCAGGCTTGTGTTGCTGGGGATCTGGCGTATTAGCTGGGGTGGGTAGGCAAGGTGCACGGGGGGTGGAGGGGCAGGCTTAGCTCGCTTCTCCTTAGGTGATCCACTTCAGGAGGGGCCCTGTGGCAGCGGGAGGGAGTCAGATCTGCTGGCTGCCGGAGGTTTGGCTCCGCAGAAGCACAGAGTTGGGTGTTTGCGCGGAGCGAGCAAGTTCCCTGGCAGGAACTGGTTCCCTTTGGGATTTTGGCTGGGGGATGGGCGGGGGAGATGGCGCTGGCGCCTTTGTTCCCCACCAAGCTGAGCTCTGCCGTCCGGGGGCTCAGCAGCTCTCCCTCCCTTTGTCCTCCAGCCTTCCCGCTTCAGAGCAGAGCTGTTAACTTATGACCTCCCAGACGCTAAGTCGCGCTTGCTGTCGGAACACAGTCTGTCCGGCCCCTCCGCTTTTGCCAGCCAGACTCGGGGGCTCTGCTTGGCCGGCGAGCCGCCCCTCCGCCCCGGCTCCCTCCCGCCAGTCCGTGGAGCGCGCACCGCCTCGCCGCCCTTCCTACCCTCTTCCGTGGGCCTCTAGTCTGCGCTTGACTCCGGAGACTCCCTTCTGCTAATCCTCTGGCGGTTTTCTGGGTTCAGTTCATTCTTTTTTGATGGCTGAATAATATTCCATTGTATACCACATTTTCTTTGTCCATTCATCCATTGATGGATACTTAGGTGGCTTTCATGTCTTGACTACTATAAATAATTCTGCAATGAACATGAGAAGGTATATATATCTCTTCAAGTTCTTATTTTCATTCCTATGGATAAGCCAGAAGTGGAATTGTTGGATCATATGGGTATTTCTAGTTTTAATTTTTTGAGGAAACTCCATACTGTTTTCCATAGTGGCTGCATCAATTTACATTCCAAACCACCGTGCACAAGGGTTCCCTTATCTTCATATCCTCACCAACACTCATTATTTCTTGTCTTTTTGATAATAGCCATTCTAGCACATGTGAGGTGATATCTCATTGTGGTTATGATTGGCATTTCCCTGATGATTAGTGATGTTGAGCATCTTATCATGTGTCTGTTGACCAGCTAAGACGTCTTCTTTGGAAAAATGTCTATTCAGATCCTCTGCTCATTTTTAAAATAAAATTGTTGTTTTCTTTGCTATTGAGTTGTAGGAGTTCTTTATATTTTTTAAACATTAACGCTTGGGGCGCCTGGGTGGCTCAGGCGGTTAAGCGTCTGACTTCGGCTCAGGTCACGATCTCGTGGTATGTGAGTTCGAGCCCCGTGTCGGGCTCTGTGCTGACTGCTCAGAGCCTGGAGGCTGTTTCAGATTCTGTGTCTCTCTCTCTCTCTGACCCTCCCCCGTTCATGCTCTGTCTCTCTCTGTCTCAAAAATAAATAAACGTTTAAACATTAACGCTTTATCAGATGTATGATTTGCAAATATTTTCTCCCATTCAGTAGGTTGCCTTTTCATTTTTTTACAAGTTTTCATTTGTTGTACAGAAGCTTTTTAGTTTCATAGAGCCCCAGTTGTTGATTTTTACTTTTGTTGCCTAACAGTGTGTATCTTGATTATGGTAGTGATTAAAAGAATCTATAAAATGGGATAAAAATGCTTAGAACTACATACACATATACACACACATACACACACACATACACACACAAATGTATATGAAAACTGGCAAAAATAGATGAGGTCTTTAGTGCACTAAAGAGTTTTGTACTAGTGTCAATTTCCTGGTTTTGATATTATACCATACTATAGTTGTATAAGATGTCACCATTGAAGAGAGGCTGGTAAGGGTACATTGGAACTACATGCTCTGTATTTGCAACTTCCTTTGCATCTATAATTATTTCAAAATAAAGAGTTAAAAAATCCTTACAAGTAGCAATTGTGAGCACTTACATGAAGTCTTAAAATATAAAGCTCCATGTAAAATGACAACAACAAAAACTACCCAAAAAAGCTAATATTCAAAACTTATTACTTCTTTATTATTTTACTATCATCTACACTGTTGAAGTTATTTATATCTAATTGTACTCATATGTAGAAATATTATATAATGGTATGCTATTGTGCATTTCTTCCTAACTCTTCATTCAGTGATGTAACATTGGTTTCTTGAAATCAGCCATGATTGGGGAATTTATATCATAGAAATCAGTAAACACTACAAATCAGCCTTCTCACATAGCCAAAAGCCAATTGTTGAACATTTACCAGCTCATGACTTGATATATAGGAAAATTTCAAGTATTTGTAATTTAAACAATACACTTCTAAATTTTTTTTTTTTTTTTTTTTTTTTTTACATTTATTCATTTTCGAGAGACAGAGAACAAGCGGAGGAGGGACAGAGAGAGAGGGAGACACAGAATCTGAAGCAGACTCCAGGCTCCGAGCTATCAGCACAGAGTCCCATGCGGGGCTCCAACTCACAAACTGTGAGATCATGACCTAAGCTGAAGTTGGACGCTCAACCGACTGGGCCACCCAGGTGCCCCTAAACAATACATTTCTAAATAACCCATATGTCAAAGAAGAAATCACAAAATAGTTCGAACTGAATGTAATGAATCACACAACAAACCAAAATTGGTAAGATGAACTAAATTAGTTCCCAGAGGGAAATTTATAGCTTTAAATACTTCTATTAAAAAAATAAGAGGTGTGCCTTGGTGGCTCAGTCAGTTAAGCGGACTTCAGCACAGGTTGTGATCTCCTGGTTCATGGGTTTGAGCCCTGCATCGGGCTCTGTGCTGACAGGTCAGAGCCTGGAACCTGCTTCAGATTCTGTGTCTCCCCCTCTCTCTGCCCCTCCCTGCTCTCTCTCTCTCTCTCTCTCAAAAGTAAATAAACATTAAAAAAATTTTAAAAAAGAAAAAGAAAAGACAGGGGAACCTGAGTGGCTTAGTTGGTTGAGTGTCCAACTCTTGATTTTGGCTCAGGTCATGATCTCACAGTTTATGAGTTTGAGCCCCACATCGGGCTCTGCACTTGGGATTTTCTCTCTCTCCTCCCTCTCTCTTTCTCTTTCTTAAAATAAATAAATAAACTTAAAAAAAAAGAAAATAAAAGACAAAACTTCAGGCTACCCCATTCCTTCCACAGACTCAGAAAATAGAAGAGGGAATACTTCCCACAGTTTAACCATAGTTATTACTGTGATATTCAAAGTTAGACAAACCCATCCCAAGAAATGTACACACCAATAGCCTTCATGAACCTAGACACAAAAATTCTTAACAAATATTAGTCCATGAATTTCAGCAATATATATAAAAGGTAATATATCCAATTGAAGTAAGTTTGGTCTTACATTTGAAAATTGATGCAATTTACCACTAGAATAGTTAAAATTTTTAAAAATGATAATACTAAGCTATGGCAAGGATGTAGAATAGCTGGAACTCTCAAACTTTTGGTGGGAATGCCAAATGCTAATAGCCACTTGGAAAAACTGGCAGTTTAAAAATAGTTATACATGTGCCAGCAATTTCACTCCTAGGTATTTACCCAAGAGAAATGGAAACATTGCAATTTGTACACAAATGTTCATAACAGATATATTTATAACAGGCAAAAACTGGAAACAATCCAACTGCTTATCAGTAGATGAATGGATAATAAATTTTTTCTTATGTGCACAATCAAAAACCACTCAACAATAAAAAGAAACAAATTACTGATACACACACATGGATGAATCTCAGAAACATTATGCTAAGTGAATAAGCCAGATGCAAAAGAATAGATACTATATATTCCATTTAAATGAAATTCTAGAAAAGGCGAAACTAATCTGTATTGACAAAAAAGCAGATTAATGGTTGCCTTTGGATGGGAGTTGAGGATTACCTTCAAAGAACACAAGGGAGCTTTCTGGGGTAGAAATCTTTTTATCCTGATTGTGACAGTGAGTACATAAGTGTATACATTTGTTAAAATGCACTGAAGTATATACTCAAAAGGGAGCACTTTATTATATGTAAATTATACCTCAGAAAAGTTGGATATTAATATTTTTCACTAAGATCATAGCTTACTCCTCAATCATTAGTCTGAGGTATTTAACCACTCTCTCCTTCCTAAAATACATGTTCGATTGCCTCCTACATCTCCCAACAGTTTGGGTTTCCTTTGTAAGCTTCTCTTTATTATTACACTCATTAGATGTACTCATTTCCCAATAATATAGTCATATTTTCTAAGAGCTCACCTGCACTCACAGTTTTCCTTTTACTACTGATGACTCTCAAATTTCTGTATTTAGCCCTGACATCCCTCCGGAACCTAGGAGCTGGATTTCTCTGCTAGTAAACTTAACTCTTCATCTCTCAAATTGACTCTACATCATTCACTATATTAGGCACTCAAGTTCATGATCTGAGTCATCCCTGCATCCTCTTACTTTCTGTATTGAACTTCTGGCATCCTTCTATCAGATTAATTCTCAAGACCAGCTGGTTCTCTTTCAAAATGCTCCTTGCATCTTCCCTTTAAATTTACATGACTCTTTATTACCAAATACCAAGATTGTTGTAACAGCCTTATTACAAACCTCTTTGTCTCTGTCTGCATTTTTTTCTTCTTGCTATGTAGCACTGCTAGAGTAATCTTCATAAAATACTGCTTTCATCTAATAATTTTTCTGTTCAAAACTTTTCATTGTGTTCTCCTTTTGTCTACAGAAGAAAAATCCTAGCATTAAAATATCAGTACAGTCTAGCTCCAACCTGTCTTCCCCTTCATTTTATTTATGTAACCCTCAATACTCTTTAAAATAATTAGCTCACTAATGCATCTGACTCTTGATTTCAGCTCAGGTCATCTCATGGTTCGTGAGTTCGAGCACTTCATTGGGCTCCTTGCTGAGCGGAGCCTGCTTGGGACTCTCTCTCTGCCCCTCTTCCTCCCCTCTCAAAATAAATAAATAAATAAACTTAAAAAAAATTAGTTTTTGGGGCTCCTTGGTGGCTCAGTCAGCTGAGCAAGCGAGTTCAGCTCAGGTCATGATCTCGAGATTTGTGGGTTGAGCCCCGTGTTGGGCTCTGTGCTGACAGCTCAGAGCCTGGAGCCTACTTTGGATTCTGTGTCTCCTTCCTTCTCTGCCCCTCTCCCACTCATACTCTGTTTCTCTCTCCTCCTCTCTCAAAAATAAACATTAAAAACTGTTCACTACTTCCATGCTTTTGCCAATGGCATGCTCTCAGCCTTAAATACCCCTCCCCCTCTACCTATCCAACTTCTACCTATTTTTCAAAGCCATATCTTTTAGAAGAAGGGTGACTTCTTCTAATTGGGAGTCAGTTGGTACTGATCATTTCCTGCCTGGCACTGCTTTTTTAAAAATTTGTCAAACATTTATTTATTTGAGAGGCAGCAAGACATGTTCTGGAGCTTCAGCCAATTATTTAACTTCTCTGTGATTCACTTTCTTCAAAGGAGCATAATGAATGTTGTGAAAAATAAATTAGATTATACAATAACGTTTTTAGTACAATTCCTGGCATACTGTCATGCTCAAATATAGCTACTTATGATGATGATGATGATGATGGTGATTTTTGAACACTGAGATAAAATGAGTAGAATTCCTGTCCTTCAAGAGTTTTAATTTAATCTAAAAATATATTAACTTTCTTGACATGCTGGGTTTAGCAAATAACTTTTATGATAGGTATTTGTTTGACATTTTCATGACTTAGGCTAGCAGCAGGGTTGGACTAGGGGTCCTAGTTATAGAAAGCTGTGCTATCAGTTTAGCTTGTACTCTTCAAATTATTCAGAAATATAAAAAGTTTGGGGCACCTGGCTGGCTTAGTCAGTGGAACATGGGACGCTAGATCTCAAGGTTGTAAGCTCGAGCCTTGTTGGATCTAGAGATTACTTAAAAATAAAATCTTTTTTAAAAAAAGAAATATTAAAGGCTGCAAAAGAAGTCTGTCCTTGCAATATTTAGGTAATATGTTTCTTATGCTTTGAAAATAATTATATTTTATCTCCTGTAATAACCTTTTAATATCCAATGTAGGAAGGTGGGGTTTTTTTCTCATTAAAGTTTAATCTATTTAGGACCAAGAGATCCATCATACATTCTAGATGACTTTCTTGAAGAATCCTCCAAACTGCAGTCTGATTCACGAGAAAACATTTTGTCCCTACAATATCAAGATCCAGCTATCAGCCAAAAACCATCCAATATACTTGTCAAAGACATACCAGCAAAGAAAGGTACTTAGGAATAAAGATTTCCACTTGCAAGAAGGGTGTAAACAAACTAGACAATGATGAAAACACTTATGATTACCAAAATGGTGATCTTAACTTGTGTGAAGTTGATTAGTCATATCACCTAAGTTCCTTCATATGAGGCTAAACTCTGATAATCCAAATTCAGTAGTGTAGCTCTTTCCATAAGCAAGGTTTTATATTATCTCAGAGAAGTAGCTAACTACAGGCTTATGATTTTCTTTTTTCTTCAAGTTTATTTATTTTGAGAGAGAGAGAAAAAGAGAGAGAGAAGCAGAGAGAGAGGTAGAGAAGGAATTCCAAATAGGCTCCTCACTGAAAGTGTGGACATGGCACTCTGTGGAGCTCAAACCCACAAACCATGAAATCATGACGTAAACTGAAATCAAGAGTCAGATACTTAACCAACTGAGCCACCCAGGTGCCCCCAAACTTAAGATTTTCAAACAATGATCATTTTAGAATATCTACATCACATTCAGGATGATCTGCATACGTTAAAAAACCATTTCATTTGTTGTGACTTGCATTTGGAACCACCAGTAGACTAACCTTGAGAACTTTTGAGATCTTTAGGGACCATTGCTATAGAGGAATCTATTGCTTTTCAGGTTATAACCTCTCTCATAGATTAGAATAGTCTCCTTGCTACATTTGTATGTCTGAGCTTCCGACATTCTTTTCCTTTACGTCTAATCATCTATTCTTTTAATGTAATAATTTCAGAAACATCAAAATGTCAAGATTCATCAACCTTTTTGCATCCCAGCCCTTATGGTGTTTCCCAAACTCCTGCCACCATCTTCATGGAGACCATACGCTTCTTGATGAAGGTCAATGCTGTGCAGGTCAGAATATTTGGAAAAGGGCAAGTAGATAGAAAGATTTTAGCGAAATGATTATTCAGTGGTATCTTTCCAAGCTTTAATATTATGATACAAAAATCAAATATGCTTTTGAGGGCACACTGTAGGCCCAATGGTGTGAATATCCAAATGTGAACCACTCTCATCATTCATGATGAAAATGCAAATTGAGATAGTATCAAATTGGCAAATAATATTACCCACTTTCAGTGAAGTAGCAGTGAAATGTACCTCACTATACATCTGCTCCCTGAAGAATACTAGCAGACCAAAATCAGGCTCTAAAGGCACATGTAGCCTAATATCACTTTATTATCGGAATTCATATTATATGAGTGTTGGGGGTTAACAGAAGGCTAATTATACCCTCATTCCTCTCTAGGTTGTAAACAATTGGAAGCAGATACACAGTGCTATGTGGGGAATAAAAATATTAAAGTTATTACTTGTAAAACTGGGCTGCAGGGGCGCCTTGACTCTTGATTTCGGCTCAGGTCATGATCTCACAGTCATGGGATGGATCTCCACGTTGGGCTCTGTGCTGAGCATGGAGCCTGCTTAAGATGCTCTCTCTCCCGCTCCCTCTGCCCCTGCCCCACGTGTGAATACAGTTTCTCTCTCTCAAAATAAATAAATAAAATCTTTTTAAAAAATGGGCTGGAGAAGCCCTACAAGAGATCCTAAGGGGGATCCTGTGAGACAAAGTACCAGAGACATAGCTACAAGCATGAAACCTACAGACATCACAATGACTCTAAACCCATAACTTTCTATAGTAACACTGAATGTAAATGGACTAAATGCGCCAACCAAAAGACATAGGGTATCAGAATGGATAAAAAAACAAGACCCATCTATTTGCTGTCTACAAAAGACGCATTTTAGACCTGAGGACACTTTCAGATTGAAAGTGAGGGGATGGAGACTATTTATTATGCTACTGGAAGTCAAAAAAGCTGGAGTAGCCATACTTATATCAGATAAACTAGACTTTAAATTAAAGGCTGTAACAAGAGATGAAGAAGGGCATTATATAATAAGTACAGGGTCTATCCATCAGGAAGAACTAACAATTATAAATGTCTATGCGCCGAATACAGGAGCCCCCAAATATATAAAACAATTACTCACAAACATAAGCAACCTTATTGATAAGAATGTGGTAATTGCAGGGGACTTTAATACCCCACTTACAACAACGGATAGATCATCTAGACACATGGTCAATAAAGAAACAAGGGCCCTGAATGATACATTGGATCAGATGGACTTGACAGATATATTTAGAACTCTGCATCCCAAAGCAACAGAATATACTTTCTTCTCGACTGCACATGGAACATTCTCCAAGATGGATCACATACTGGGTCACAAAACAGCCCTTCATAAGTATACAAGAATTGAGATCGTACCATGCATACTTTCGGACCACAATGCTATGAAACTTGAAATCAACCACAGGAAAAAGTTTGGAAAACCTCTAAAAGCATGGAGGTTAAAGACCACCCTACTAAAGAATGAATGGGTCAACCAGACAATAAGAGAAGAAATAAAAAATATATGGAAACAAACGAAAATGAAAATACAACAATCCAAACGCTTTGGGATGCAGCGAAGGCAGTCCTGAGAGGAAAATACATTGCAATCCAGGCCTATCTCAAGAAACAAGAAAAATCCCAAATACAAAATCTAACAGCACACCTAAAAGAAATAGAAGCAGAGCAGCAAAGACATCCCAAACCCAGCAGAAGAAGAGAAATAATAAAGATCAGAGCAGAAATAAACAATATAGAATCTAAAAAAAACTGTAGAGCAGATCAACGAAACCAAGAGTTGGTTTTTTGAAAAAATAAACAAAATTGATAAACCTCTAGCCAGGCTTCTCAAAAAGAAAAGGGAGATGACCCAAAGAGATAAAATCATGAACGAAAATGGAATTATTACAACCAATCCCTCAGAGATACAAACAATTATCAGGGAATACTATGAAAAATTATACGCCAACAAATTGGACAACCTGGGACAAATGGACAAATTCCTAAACACCCACACTCTTCCAAAACTCAATCAGGAGGAAATAGAAAGCTTGAACAGACCCATAACCAGCGAAGAAATTGACTTGGTTATCAAAAATCTCCCAACAAATAAGAGTCCAGGACCAGATGGCTTCCCAGGGGAGTTCTACCAGACGTTTAAAGCAGAGATAATACCTATCCTTCTCAAGCTATTCCAAGAAATAGAAAGGGAAGGAAAACTTCCAGACTCATTCTATGAAGCCAGTATTACTTTGATTCCTAAACCAGACAGAGACCCAGTAAAAAAAGAGAACTACAGGCCAATATCCCTGATGAATATGGATGCAAAAATTCTCAATAAGATACTAGCAAATCGAATTCAACAGCTTATAAAAATAATTATTCACCATGATCAAGTGGGATTCATTCCTGGGATGCAGGGCTGGTTCAACATTCGCAAATCAATCAACGTGATACATCACATTAATAAAAGGAAAGATAAGAACCATATGATCCTGTCAATCGATGCAGAAAAGGCCTTTGACAAAATTCAGCATCCTTTCTGAATAAAAACCCTCAAGAAAGTCAGGATAGAAGGAACATACTTAAGCATCATAAAAGCCATTTATGAAGAGCCCACAGCTAATATCACCCTCAATGGGGAAAAACTGAGAGCTTTCCCCCTGAGATCAGGAACACGACAGGGATGTCCACTCTCACTGCTGTTGTTTACCATAGTGTTGGAAGTGCTAGCATCAGCAATCAGACAACAAAAGGAAATCAAAGGCATCAAAACTGACAAAGATGAAGTCAAGCTTTCACTTTTTGCAGATGACATGATACTATACATGGAAAATCCGATAGACTCCACCAAAAGTCTGCTAGAACGGATACATGAATTCAGCAAAGTTGCAGGATACAAAATCAATGTACAGAAATCAGTTGCATTCTTATACACTAATAATGAAGCAACAGAAAGACAAATAAAGAAACTGATCCCATTCACAATTGCACCAAGAAGCATAAAATACCTAGGAATAAATCTAACCAAAGATGTACAAGATCTGTATGCTGAAAACTATAGAAAGCTTATGAAGGAAACTGAAGAAGATATAAAGAAATGGAAAAACATCCCCTGCTCATGGATTGGAAGAATAAATATTGTCAAAATGTCAATACTACCCAAAGCTATCTACACATTCAATGCAATCCCAATCAAAATTGCACCAGCATTCTTCTCGAAACTAGAACAAGCAATCCTAAAATTCATATGGAACCACAAAAGGCCCCAGATAGCCAAAGTAATTTTGAAGAAGAAGACAAAGCAGGAGGCATCACAATCCCAGACTTTAGCCTCTACTACAAAGCTGTCATCATCAAGACAGCATGGTATTGGCACAAAAACAGACACATAGACCAATGGAATAGAATAGGAACCCCAGAACTAGACCCACAAAAGTATGGCCAACTAATCTTTGACAAAGCAGGAAAGAACATCCAATGGAAAAAAGACAGTCTCTTTAACAAATGGTGCTGGGAGAACTGGACAGCAACATGCAGAAGGTTGAAACTAGACCACTTTCTCACACCATTCACAAAAATAAACTCAAAATGGATAAAGGACCTGAATGTGAGACAGGAAACCATCCAAACCCTAGAGGAGAAAGCAGGAAAAGACATCTCTGACCTCAGCCGTAGCAATCTCTTACTCGACACATTCCCAAAGACAAGGGAATTAAAAGCAAAAATGAATTACTGGGACCTTATGAAGATAAAAATCTTTTGCATAGCAAAGGAAACAACAACAAAACTAAAAGGCAGCCAACGGAATGGGAAAAGATATTTGCAAATGACATATCGGACAAAGGGCTAGTATCCAAAATCTATAAAGAGCTCACCAAACTCCACACCCAAAAAACAAATAACCCAGTGAAGAAATGGGCAGAAAACATGAATAGACACTTCTCTAAAGAAGACATCTGGATGGCCAACAGGCACATGAAAAGATGCTCAACGTCGCTCCTTATCAGGGACATACAAATCAAAACCACACTCAGATATCACCTCACACCAGTCAGAGTGGCCAAAATGAACAAATCAGGAGACTATAGATGCTGGAGAGGATGTGGAGAAAAGGGAACCCTCTTGCACTGTTGGTGGGAATGCAAATTGGTGCAGCCGCTCTGGAAAACAGTGTGGAGGTTCCTCAGAAAATTAAAAACAGACCTACCCTATGACCCAGCAATAGCACTGCTAGGAATTTACCCAAGGGATACAGGAGTACTGATGCATAGGGGCATTTATACCCCAATGTTTATAGCAGCACTGTCAACAATAGCCAAATTATGGAAAGAGCCTAAATGTCCATCAACTGATGAATGGATAAAGAAATTGTGGTTTATATACACAATGGAATACTACGTGGCAATGAGAAAGAATGAAATATGGCCCTTTGCAGCAACGTGGATGGAACTGGAGAGTGTGATGCTAATTGAAATAAGCCATACAGAGAAAGACAGATACCATATGGTTTCACTCTTATGTGGATCCTGAGAAACTTGACAGAAACCCATGGGGGACGGGAAGGAAAAAAAAAAAAAGAGGTTAGAGTGGGAGAGAGCCAAAACATGAGAGACTCTTAAAAACTGAGAACAAACTGAGGGTTGATGGGGGGTGGGAGGGAGGGGAGGGTGGGTGATGGGTATTGAGGAGGGCACCTTTTGGGATGAGCACTGGGTGTTGTATGGAAACCATTTTGACAATAAATTTCCTATATGAAAAAAAATGGGCTGGAGATGTGACTGGTCTCAGATTTGACTTACCTGACAGGTAGAATTACTGGAGAATTACCCCCTTCTCCCAGAGAAGAACATTCTGTGAGGCCTTCCTACCACATGGGAAACAAGAAATATATCCTTGAAGCAAGGAGTCAGAGAGAAAGATCCGGGAGCCAGGAGAGTGGCTCTGATCCTGCAGAGTGCATGTTCCACTTGAGGATGAGCAAGCTCAAGAAAGGGAAAGAATTATGACCTGGCTTGGAGTGGGCCACGTCAAACAAGAACTTTTAACACATTAACCTTTCCTAGTAGAGAAACAGACTTTCTGTCTCTCGGATTAAATAAGTCACTATCACCCCATGGCAAAGAGCCAGAAATGCAGGTAGAGGGAACAGCTACAGAGCCTCCTCCCACTATTTTCCTAAGAAGGTATAAGTGTTAGTGGAAGTTTCTATATTATAGGCTAAGATGAGAACAGAGGGAGAAGAAAAGAAGGGCTTCCCCTCTGCTGAGCAGGTACATCTGACTTTGTCAAATTTGTAAGCTCCGTATAGTATTAAAAACGAAGAAAAGACCAAAGTATAAAACTGGCAAACATAAATGAGAGTTTGTCAGAAACAGACATTTACTTTTCCAAGATCCCAAGTCTAGAACTTTAGAAGAGGGGTTTTGCTTTACCATAAGTTTCCTTAGTAATTACAGCTGCCTGAAAATGTTACCTCATGTATAAATGAAGTGATTGATGAAGTGCTTTTGTCTGCAACATAACAAATACAGGCTACAACTTATATAGTACAATGACCAGCAAGACCAGAATGTCAATATTTTGTGACTATGTGAGTAGCTGGTAATGGAACCATGATGTGCTGAATCTTTATAATTCACCTCTAATTTTTGAAGTTGATAATCATTTCATTCTATAATATGTTTCTTATTAGTTGTTTTCAGGGACATAATATTCAACTGCAAGAGCTATGGAACTGAACAATGCAGCCATTTACATATTCCTTACAATCTGATTTTTCCTTGTAGTATGTGCACAGAGTGCTTGCACATGAGCTGTTATGCCCTCAAGGAGGCCCCAGCTGTGAGTATTACTTGGTGCTGGCCCGGACACACCTTCTCAAGAAGGACTTTGCCAAGGCAGAGGAATACCTTCAACAAGCAGCCCAGATGGACTACCTGGTAATAGCTTTTGCTAGAATCTCTTGAGTTTAGTTTAGAAGAGGGGCAAGCAGCCTTTCTTAGAGGTGGTGATGCCAAGTCATGGGTAGATTTAGTTACCAGAGTTAGAGGTCATCAACTGTCAGTAAACTCATGTATTTCCTTCCATTGTTTTTCTCAAGCAGTTATGAGTTTTGCAAAAAGCAGAGAAAAGGGTAAGGATAGCTCTTTAGCAGATAGTTGATCTATTTCAAGTCTTCTGGACTTCTTCTGTTTTCTCATTGTGAACATTGTCTTGGTTATATTTCAATGTTTTTCTTAATATTTACCCCAAAGACAAAATGGTTTTGAAGAATGCAAGAAAGAAATGAGAGGGCAGACCTAGAAAAATATCTCCCAGTGCAACTGAATGGCCCTCTTTCTAATTGAATGCTATTAGGAAAAGGAAAAAAGGACTTAATCTAATTTTAAATGTTAAACAAAGATCATTAATGTATTTATAAATACCACCTCATCCCAGGTACCACTTGTTCTTTACTTTCTCAGAACCCTAATGTCTGGGGCATGAAGGGCCATCTTTATTTTCTAAGTGGAAATCATGCTGAGGCCAAGGCATGCTATGAGCGAACCATTAGTTTTGTAGTGGATGCTTCTGAGATGCACTTTATCTTCCTGCGACTGGGAAACATCTATCTGGAAGAGAAAGAGGTGAGGGATACAGGATGGGGAGTAACCATGTAAATAAATCAGGTTACGGTCTGAGACCTGACTACAGTTCAAGCATTAGCATTCATCTGTGTGGACTACACATACTCATATAATAATGATACTTTTACATCCAAAAGTAAAGTGACTTGACCAACATTAGATAAACTAGTAATTAATAGAATCAGGATTCAAACCCAGGCAGTCTAATACTACAGTCTGTGGTTTTAACCATTATGATACTAAAAACTGTATCATAAATGTATACATTTATACAATAAACGTTATTGTAGTTACTATTTAAGCAAACTTTCTTTTATTAGCAGTAGTAAAAACATTCTTAGCTTGGCTTTATTAGTGGAAAATATTAAAAGACCTTCTCCAAACTTCTTCCTCAGCACAGAGGTTTATAGTTTATTTGGCTGAGGGTAGCTAGCCCCATTTCATAGGACACTCTGACCCGACTCTTTAGTAATTACTGTCCATATTTTAGGAACCACCCCAAGACCTTCTAAAAGAAACTTTCTGTTATGGAAAATTTCAAATACATATAAAATAGAATAGTAGAATGAACCAACATGGGCTAATCATCCCATGTTAACAATTATCAATATTTTGCCAAAGTCCTTTTGATTCTGTTTTTGTTTTGACTTCATTCCATTTCTCCCTCCAGAACACCCAATTTTCTTTCTATATAAAATAAAACAAGAGCAACAAGAAATTACAAAGCATTATAATGTAAGTATGATGGCTCACATAGGCTTGAGAGAGAAAAATCACTATCCCATTGCAGTGTACTTCCCTGAAAGAAAGTTTCCTTTCTGACATCATTGCAAGCTGCATCTGAATAGAGCTTCTGACTTGTGTAGTCAAGGCAAGCAATTTCCCTAGGCAAGCAATTCTTAGGCTATTTGCTAAGGCTTACCTATAGTTGCATCTCTCACATTGGAGATACAAGACAAGAAGTAATCTACTTCTTTTGAAAAATTTTTTTTTTAGTTTTTCTTAATGTTTCCTGTATCACTCAGTGCTAAAAAGAGATAAGCTAGCAAACCATGAAGAAACATAAAGGAAGCTTAAATAGATATTACTAAGTGAAAGAAGCCAATCTGAGAAGGGTACATATTGTATGATTCCAACTGTATGACATTCTGGAAAAGACAAAACTATGGAGATAGTAAAGAAATCAGTTGTTGGGTTGGGGAAGGGAAGTGATGAATAGATGGAGCACAGAGGATTTTTAGGACAGTGAAAATACTCTAATAATGGATACATGTCATTATACATTTGTTCAAACCTATGGAATGTATAACATCAAATGCAAACCTTAAGGTAAACCATGGACTTTAGGTGATGAAGATGTATTAGCATAGTTTCATCAGTTGTAACAAAGGTACCACTCTGATGGTGGCTATGCATATGCAGCAGCAGGATGTATATGAGAAATCTCTGTACCTTCCTTTCAATTTTGCTGTGAACCTAAAACTGCTCTAAACAAACAAACAAACAAACAAACAAAAACAATTTAAGGGTTCCTTTAACTTAGATTGGTCTTTGGTACAACTACAGATGCCCCATGACTAACTTAGCAATACAACATTTGAAACTTCCAGAAGAACAATAGCTTAGGGGCGCTTTCTTTCTACAGTATGAAAAGGCAAAGAAAACCTACCTGCAAGCCTGTAAGAGATCACCTTCGTGCCTTACCTGGCTAGGACTGGGAATCGCCTGTTATCGGGTAAGAGGGTGAAGACTCAAGACTGTGAATACAGCTGACCTTGATTCCTTGGTCTTCTAAGCACCCTGGACGTTTGTAATGATGGTGGGAAGATTTACTTTTCAAAGGTGTTCAGTAAACTAAACAGTCAATCTGTACTATAAGAAAAAAATTCTTTAAAAACTCGCACAAAAACCGGAACCAGGAAGTTATGTAATAAAAAATTTCATGTTATTTGGTACAGAAACTCTTAATTTTATGATGTTATCTGTAAGGGGAAAGTGATATGACAAATGAAGAATCTACTCAATTAAATTAAAGAAATTGATTGATTCTTATTAAGCTCTATGGCCCTTCTGTATTCAGGAGGAGATGCTACAGCTTCTGGTAGATTTTTTACTCCACGACCCCTAAAAACTCTCCAGTCACCCTTTCCTTTTTTTTTCTTACAGTCTTTGAAAGAGGCATGCATCCTGCTATTCATGTCTAATTTCTTCAATGTATTCTTGATTCTAACCCTCTCATTTTCTCCTAATAACTTACTCTCTTATTTTTTTCTTTTTATTTTATCCTTCCCTTCTCAACTCTTTCCCCATACTTTCCCCCTTCTTATTTAACCACAGTGATAACAACCAAATGAATTGTCTGTGTTTCCTGTCTCCTCTTCCTTATTGCTGTTTTTTTAAGCATGAAGGTAATATATATTCATTATGGAACATTTAGAAGATACAAAATGTGAAGAAAACATAAAAGCATCCGTAATCCAACCATTCAGTGATAAGCACTGTCAACATTTGAATGCATTTTACTGCAGTCTTTTTTATACATATATGAAAGTAATTTTAATGTATAAAATTGTAAATAATATATTTACTGCTTTGTAATCTTTTTTTCTACTTAAACAATATAGCATTGATATCTTCTCACATCACCAAAGAGTCTATAACACGATTTCTGATGACTTCTTGGTGTACCCTTGTTTGGATGCATAAATGAAGTGACCATGTAATTTGTCTTACTGACCAGAAACTAAAGAAAACACCTTGGATTAAGCCATGCCACTAAGATGTTTAAGTAATCCCTACTCCCTACCAGTGTTTTAGTCATACTATACCTATGTGTGGACATACTGTAGTTTATCTGATCACTCATTATTGGACATGTTAGTTTCTACAATTATACTATTATAAATGAAGCGGAGATAAATGTTCTTGGGCATAAATCTCTATGCTTAATTCTGATTATTTCCTTAAGATCCATCCTTAAAGAATGTAGAAGATTTTAAAAGTCTTTAAATTACAGTATCAATGTGCCCCTAGAAAGGGTATGTACTGATTTATACTCTGCCAGAAGGTATGAGAGTACATTTCACTGTTACCTCATTGAAAGTGGGTAATATCATTTGCCAATTTGATACGTATCTTAATTTGCATTTGCATCATGAATGAGGTTGAAATCATGTGATGTGTGTATTTCTTTACTTGTGAATTATCTGTTCATATCCCAGGTCCCATTTACGTTTCACTTCATTGCAATTAGGCTTACCACTTTACCACTTTACCTTTACCAACTTACTGACCCTTCTGACAGAAGTTCCTGATAACATCCTAATTGCCAGATGCCACAGACACTTAGGTTAAGTCTCTCTGAAGCTTAACTCCATTGAGTGCCTTCTTCCTGAAGCCCTCTCCTCCCTAGGTTTCCATAATACTTCATTTACATCCTTCCAGTTCCATGCCTTCCTCTCTGGTATCTCTTTCTCAGCCTTTTTTTTTTTTTTTTTTGCCAGCTCCTAGTTTTTTTAGCCACCATAATTGTTGGGTCCCCCCACCCCCACTCGGAGTTCTATAGTCAGCCCTCTTTTCCTGTCACCATATTTATTCACCCTAAGAAATAACATCTATCCCAGTGGCCTTAACTACCACTTGTGCCCCAATGAATTATAAACCTTTAATGCATAACACTTTTCAAGTTCTGACCCTTAAACAGTGTAACATACACCTCAAAATGTGCATAACTGAAATATAACCTACCTCTGAAGGATTCTCATATTCTGAAAGCCTACCCCTTCTCCTGTATTCCATGTCTTCATGAATGGGACTGTAATGAACCCAATCAACCAAGCCAGAAACTTAAAAGCTGTCCTAGTCTACTTCTCCTATTACTTTTAACTAGGCACCAAATATCCTATTGATTTTATCTCCTAAATGTCTCTTAAGTCTGTTGTCTCCTCTCATCCCTATTTTTACAGCTCTAATTCAAGCCTCATCCCTCATCTTCTAGGGTAATCTGTCTTCCTTCAATTCATCTCCCACATTGTTATCAAAGTGGTCTTTAAAATCTGGAAATACTATGTTACTCCCCTACTTAAACCATTCAATGGCTATCCTTATTTCAGAATAAAATTTACATTCCTTTGAATGAATACATATGATCTGGTCTCACCTAACACTTTAGTTTCATCTGCTTACTGTCTTTTCCCTAATCTCTCTCTTTTCTCCAGACACACAAGAATACTTAAGAGTTTCCTGACCACACCACACTCTCTTGTGCCTCCATGCCTTTGCATATGATATTGCTTTCACCTGGAAGCCTTTCTTCACCTTGTACAGCTAACAAACTCCTTTTTATTCTTCAAGATTCACTTTAGAGCTGCCCTTTAATTTCAGTGCAGAAATATTCCCATTTTCCTATTTCCCTCCACTAGATCATATATATGCTTTTATTACAGAAATGTTTATTCTGTATTGGAACTATTTATGTGTTTGGGTTTTCATTTTGTTTTATTTATTTCTTTACATATCTGTCAGTGAACCCTTTGAGGGTAAAGGTTGTATGTTATCTTTTTATTCACAGTACCTGGTATACTGAATAAATCATTAGCAAGTATAATTGATTGAATAATGTTGGTTGAATAATGAATCAATACATTGATTGAATATTGATTCAATATTTTAGAGACATTTAAGGTGTGGACCAAAGTCTGGGCATTGCTTAAAAGTCATTCTTCATATGGGGCGCCTGGGTGGCTCAGTTGGTTAAGCGGCCGACTTCGGCTCAGGTCATGATCTTGCGGTCTTTGAGTTCGAGCCCCGCGTTGGGCTCTGTGCTGACAGCTCGGAGCCTGGAGCCTGTTTCAGATTCTGTGTCTCCCTCTCTCTGACCCTCCCCTGTTCATGCTCTGTCTCTCCTTGTCTCAAAAATAAATAAAACGTTAAAAAAAATTTTTAAAAAAGTCATTCTTCATATTGTTTTGGGCCTGGAAATCCATACTTTTCTTTTCTAAAACAGAAAAAAAGAAGAGCTATTTTACTGGGGAGAAGAGTGACTTATTTCTTCCTTAGGTGACCTTTTGGAAGATTTTACAAAGCAAACTTACTTTTAGGAAGCAGCAATGATATCCATGTGTCCAGAGCTCAGGGAGAATTTTAGAGTCTGAATATTGTATTGATTCCTCAAGACTGTGCTGTCAATAACTAATATTAGGGGAAAGGAAGCTGTCTGAGCAATAGTATTTTGGCAGGCTAATGGGACTTTAACCTTAAGAAAGGGGTGCATGATGTAAAGGAAGAAACCACAAATGTATCTGACAGCCTACTGTGTATTGGAAAATCACTGAATGATGCACACACAATAGTGAATACTTCTGGTTTTCCAATCTTGGCACCTGAAGCTCCATGGTTCATGGAGGCCCTGATGGGACTGCTGTAGAGGAAAGGAGGAAGAGAGGGGTGTAAGTTGAGAGCCTAGCAGGCAGAACTCCAGTTTGCTCTACCTGGATTTTTAATCAGAGCAGTTCTGCTTTTAACAGGTTGGGCTACCACATAAGATTTTGTTTGAAGAAAGAGTTCTGCTAAAAATTAAAAAATTGAAAACTGTTTGTATAGGTCACACACACCAATGTTATTTGAACATAATGTTTTCAACTACACTAACTCCAGCTGGCTTAAGGGAAAACTTCTTTGACTTAACTCATACTTTTCTTTTTTCTGTCAAGCTGGAGGAGCTCACGGAAGCTGAAGATGCTCTCTCTGAGGCCAATGCATTGAACAACCACAATGCTGAAGTATGGGCATATTTGGCTCTAGTCAGCCTAAAAGTGAGTGTTTATTAGCCTTACACAGTGCCCTTTTAGGGCAATGAGGTGAGGAAGTAAGTAAAGCAAGAGATAGGTAGGTGGCCATTAATGCATGATATTTGAGATTTAGTGAGTTTCTGATTTGGTTATTATACTTATGAGAAAGGAGAGGCCAAGTCTGAGAAGCTGCTACTTGGAATGTGCTTAAAAATCATATACTCAGGTGTGTTTGTATGGAAACTGAGAGCAAGTCACTTGGGCTTGTTGGTCATAGGTGAGCAGGAGTGGGGTGGGCCAGGACTGATTGTCATCCAGTGTTCTGGGTTGGGTGGTCTCTCTGTGTTACTTTTAAGCTTCTCTGCAGTCCCTGGGCAGGGTGTGCTAACCAGCCCAGCTCTGTGCATCCCTTTCCTCAAGATGAAGGATATAGTGATCAGAGTCTGGCCTAGGGTTGGGATTAGGAATGCTGAATGGGGAGCTGTTTGAGGGCAGTGACTGATGGTACAGTGGGATGGCAGATGATACTAGGGGGTGGTAGCCATTCTCCTGCTGCCCTCCTGGATGCCTCTTGGCCTGCCTAAGCTCTCAAGCCTGGGACATTGGTATGCATTCCTTGTATAGTCATTCAAACTATGAATCTATAAAAAAATTCCTCCATATCCTCTCTCATCTCCTCCTTTGTTAGTTGTGTATGACCCAGAAAAGCTATATAAGAATCTACTGATAAAAATAAAGGCTGATGAGGATGCCCGGGTGGCTTAGTTGGTTAAGTGTCCACCTCTTGATTTCTGCTCAGGTCATGATCTCATGGTTTGTGAGACGGAGCCCCATGTTGGGCTCTGCACTGACAGCAAAGAGCCTGCTTAGGATTCTCTCTCTCCCTCTCTCTCTGCCCCTACCCTGCTCACTCTCTCTCTCAAAATAAATAAATAAATAAACATTTAAAAAAATAAAGGCTGATGATAAATGTGCAAACACAAATGCATTACCAAAAAACATAAATAGATTATTCAACAGAAATCTCTGACACACTAGAGCAATTTTTCCCAGAGAGTCCATTGTCTGGTAACTACAAAGGGTCTTCTTTGCAGTTGTCTCTGATTTTTTTTCTCTGAGATAAGAATTTGGGATAGTCTAGACATTTACCTGATACTAATCAGTAAATATATGTTATTTATATTTAAGAGGTGTTTAGTTATATTTAACGACTTCACTCCTGAGTTTGCTTTTCATCAAAGTAGTTTGCTTTTCAAAAGAATAAATACATTTAGGGGTGCCTGGGTGGCTCAATCAGTTAAGTGGCCAATTTTGGCTCAGGTCACGATCTTGTGGTTCGTGACTTCAAGCCCCACATTGGGCTCTGTGCTGACAGCTCAGAGCCTGGAGCCTGCTTCAGATTCTGTGTCTCCCTCTCTCTCTTCTTCCCTGCTTGCACTCTGTCTCTCTCTCTCTAAAAAGTAAACATTAAAAAAATTTTTTTAAATAAATAAACACATTTTTAAAATGGGAGTGCTCTTGTATCAGAATGTAAACAAGGCCGAAGGCCAGTGAAGGAGATGCTCTACTAGACTTTCTAAAACATGCCTTCCTGTTAAACTTCTGGCTGAAGGTGCTTATCCTTGACATATATGGGAGATTAGGAAGGGCATATTATGGGAGTTGTGATAGCTACTTTACCTATAGAAAATAACTCTCCTATAATTAAATAATTTGCTCAGCAGTCTAAGATCAAATGGGGAATAATAAGAATGGCTCTTTGTTTTCCAATGGCCAGTATGACCTCAAACTGACAGGGAGTATTGTGATTATAAGAGAAATAAACAAAATTAAAATTACTGGTTTTTCTTTTTGGAATAAATGTCTTGAATGTCAATATGGGAGATACCTGAGTTCTTCCCCAACTCTGCCACAACTAACCATGGGAACCTGGGCAAGTCACTTAAAGTTGCTGGACTTCGGGGCACCTGGGTGGCTCAGTCAGTTAAGTGACCAACTTTGGCTCAGGTCGTAATCTTGCAGCTCATAAGTTCAAGCCCCATGTCAGACTCTGTGCTGACAGCTCAGAGCTTGGAGCCTGCTTGGGATTCTGTGTCTTCTTCTCTCTCTTCCCCTACACTGCTTGTGCTCTGTCTCTCTCTCTCTCTCTCAAAAAATAAATAAACATTAAACAAATTTAAATTTTAAAAAAGTTGCTGGACCTCAATTTCTTTATCTTTAAACTAAAAGGGCCAAAATGGAAAATTTTAATACACATCTTGTAGAAACTGCTAGGTCAAATAGGAAAAAAATTGAGGATATGTAAGATTTGAATTAAAAAAAAAAAAAGGTTGACCTCAAACACCAATATAGAACTCTGTGCTTAATAGTTAGAGAATACATATTCTTTGCAAGTACAGATGAGTTGTTTCTTAAAAGTTGACCATATGCTAGACCACAAAGAGAGATTGAACAAATGCATATAGATCACACTACTAGTGAAATTATATGTAAACAATTAAAACTTATGCCAGAAGACATAGATACATTTAAACTTAAATTCATACATGTAATTAATTCATAGGTCAAAGAGAAAATCACATGACAATTTCTTGTGGTGGGTAGAGTTTTAAAGATGACCCTTCCCACAAGATTATTCCATCAAATGCTAATATAGGTACTGCTGTCAAGGGATTTTGCAGATGTGCTTTCTTTGCTGCTGCCTTTCTAGCTCCTTTAGATGGAAGGTTAGGTTGTATATTTGGAACCTTTCTTGCTTCTTGAAATAGTCCTGAATTGCGACGTATTTTCCTCTTAAGACTGCTTTTGCTGTGTCCCAAAGGGTTTGGACTGCTGTGTTTTCATTTTCATTTGTTTCCATATATTTTTTAATTTCTTCTTTAATTTCCTGGTTGACGCATTTGTTCTTTAGTGTGATGTTCTTTAACCTCCATGTATTTGGGGGCTTTCCAGATTTTTTCTTGTGGTTGATTACAAGTTTCATAGTGTTGTGATCTGAAAATATTCATGGTATGATCTCAATCTTTTATACTTGTTGAGGGCTGTTTTGTGATCCAGTATGTGATCTATTTTGGAGAATGTTCCATGTGCACTCGAGAAGAATGTGTATGCTGCTGCTTTTGAATAAAATGTTCTGAATATATCTGTTAAGTCCACCTGGTCCAGTGTGTCAGTCAGAGCCTTTCTTTCCTTATTGATTTTCTGCCTAAATTATCTGTCCGTTGCTCTGAGTATTAAAGTCCCCTACAATTATGGTATTATTATCTATACATTTGTTTATGCTTGTGATTAATTGATTTACATATTTGGATACTTTCACATTGGGGACATGAACATTTACAATTGTTAGCTCTTCTTGATGGGTAGAGCCTTAATTATTACATAATTCCCTTCTTCATCTCTTGTTACAGTCTTTATTTTAAAATCTAGTTTGTCTGATATAAGTATGGCTACTCTGCCTTTCTTTTGACATCCATTAGCATGATAGATGGTTCTCCATCCCCTCACTTTCAATGTGCAGGTGTCCTCAGCTCTAAAATGAGTCTCTTGTAGACAGCATATAGATGGATCTAGTTTTTTTTATCCAGTCTGATATCCTATTGTTGCAGACTTTGAGTCTGGTGTTCTCTCTTGTCCAGCAAGAGGATGGATGTAGAATTTTATACAAGAGAGGCTAATGTCCAGGAGGAAACGAGAGCCCTGAATAAGGGTTCTTTCTCCATAGTTACTAGGATCAGAAGGCTTACATACGTGATGGACATGCAGAAAGAGACAATAAAACAGTGATCATTAACTCGTGTGTGAGAGAAAGGGGGTTAGAAGGTATGCGGTGTTAAGGGTTAGGATCAAGACAAATCAAAATCCTGGCGCCGAGCAGATGGCCGTTTACTGCAGGCAACAAGCTCCGTGTCTATGTATCTTAACTTTTCTAGGGGCTAAGACAGATAGAGCATGCTACCTCAGGGTTAACAAGGCATTTTTCTTGCTAATTAGCTCTGGGTCACCCTGCATCAGGGGCTTTCAGCCTCTACCTGTTCTCACTTTCATCCTGTGGAAGCAACTTTCTGCTTGATGCTTTGTTCTACACTGAGCATTTTCACCCTGAGGCGGCTTTTCATCCTAAACCTTGATAACTCCTTGGTGAAAGCTCAGAGAATTCTTAAACTTATTCCCCACACCTATGTCTTTTGATTGGGGCACTTAGTCCATGTACATTCAGAGGGATTAATGAAAGATATGGATTTAGTGCCATTGTGTTATCTGTAGGTTTCATGTTTGTGGTGATGTCTCTGGTCCTTTGTAGTCTTTGCTACTTTCCACTCAGAGTACCCCTTAGAATCTCTTGCAGGGCTGGCTTATGGTCATGAGCTCGTTTAGTTTTTTTTTGTCTGGGAAAGTCTTTATCTCTTCTATTCTGAAGACAGCCTTGCTGGAAAAGGATTCTTGGCTGCATAGTATACCTATTCAGCACATTGAATATTTCCTGCCACTCGCTTCTGGCCTGCCAAGTTTCAGTGGACAGGCCTGCTACTACCCTTATGAGTCTACCCTTGTAGGTTAAGGCCCATTTGTCCCTAGCTGCTTTCAGAATTCTCTCCGTATCTTTGTATTTTGCCAGTTTCACTATGATATGTCATGGTGTTGACCTATTTTTGTTGATTTTGAAGGGAGTTCTCTGAGCCTTTTGGAGTTGGATGCCTGTTTCTTGGGGAACTTCTCAGCTATAATTTGTGCACATAAACCTTCTTCCCTTTCCTCTTGCTCCTCTTCTTATGGAACTCCTATGATACGGATATTATTTCATTTCATGGAATCACTTAGCTCTCTAATTCTCCCCTCATGATCTAGTAATTTCCTTTCCCTCTTATTTTCAGCTTCATCATTTTCCATAATTTTATCTTCTATTTCACCTATTTTCTCCTCTGCTTCTTCCATCCTCGCCGTCACTGTGTCTAGCTTATATTGCATCTGATTTATAGCATTTCTTAATTCATTGTGACTATTTCTTAGGTCTTTGATCTCTACAGCACTAGATTGCTGTCTTCTATACTTTTTTCAAGCCCAGATATTAGTCTTATGACTGTTATTCTAAATTCTTGTTCAGATATATTGTTTATATCTGTTTTGAGCAATTCTCTGGCTGTCATTTCTTTCTGGATTTTCTTTTGAGGAGAATTCTTCTGTTTCATCATTTTGGTAGGCTTTTGTCTTCTACATGTTTTAGTAGCTTCTTATGTGTTCTGCATGTGCAAGTACTATTGTATTAAAAAGGGCTCAAACACTGTCCAGGGACTGGAATTTTAGGAAGTGTTTTTGGAGTGTGTTGTGTGCACTCTGTTGTTGCATTTTGGTTGCTCTATCCCACTCGTCAGTCCTCTGCAAAGCTCCTCCTTGATTTTAGTGGTGGAGTGTTTGGACCTTCTACCAGGTGTGCTTTGATTTGTTCATTGAAACAATGGTTTGTCAGGTTTAAAGGTCTCCTTAGTGAAGTTATAGTTGAAGAGACTCAAGATGAGGCCTGACTGGAGATTTGGGGCAAAGGAAAGTGCTAGAAGAGAAATTCAGGACAAAACCAGCAGGAAAGCTACTACCAACCCCCAAGGGATTTTGCAGATATGTACAGAGATTATCCAGGTGGACCTGTACCATTCAGGTGAATCTTTTAAAAGCAGGGAGTTATTTTCTGGCTGGGGACAAATAGGGAAGTCAGAGGAATTCAAAGCACAAGAAAGATTCAATGCACAATTGCTGGCTTGAAAATAGAGAGGGACCACATATCAAGGAATGTGGATGGCCTCTAGAAGCGAAAATGCCAACTGCTCACAGCCAGCAAGGAAATGGGGACCTCCATCCTACAAGTACAAAGAACTGAATTCTGCCAGTAACCTGTATGTGTTTGGAAATAGACTCCAGATAAGAATCAGATCCTCTGATGGATCTGGGCAAAGTAAATTGAAAACCATCTGGAATCCAGGATTCATCATTCTAGATTTCATTAAGAACATTAGTGATTCATGTGAAGAAGTCAAAATATCAACATTTACAGGAATTTGGAAGTTGACCACGGGCCTCATGGATGATTTTGAGGGGTTCAAGTCTACTTTGGAGGAAGTAAATGCAGATATGGTAGAAATAGCAAGAGAACTAGAATTAGAAGTGGCACCTGAAGATGCGATTGCATTGTTGTAATCTCATGAAAAAAACTTTCACAGATGAGGAGTTGCTTCTTATAAATGAGCAAAGGAAATGATTTCTTTAGATGGAAACTTCCTGGTGTAGATGTTGTGAAAGTGGTTGAGAGAGGTTTAGAATATTACATAAAGTTAGCTGATAAAGCAGTGGCAGGGTTTGAGAGGATTGATTCAAATGTTGGAAGAAGTTGTACTGTGGGTAAAATGCTGTCAAACAGAATTGCATACTACAGAGAAATCATTCATGGAAAGAAGAGTCAATTGATGTGGCAAACTTCATCATTGTCTTAAAGAAATTGCCACAGCTACCCCTACCTTCATTAACCTTCACCTTGATCCATTAGAACCCTTCAATATCAAGGCAAGACCCCTACCAGCAAAAAGATTACGACTCACTGAAAGCTCAGATGATGGTTAACATTTTTTAGCAATAAAGCATTTTTATATGTTTATTAATTTTTTGTTTTTGAGACAAAAAGAGTGCACAGGGGAGGGACAGAGAGAGAGAGGAAGAGAGAAAGAATCCCAAGCAGGCTCAGCACTGTCAGCATACAGCCTGATGCAGGGCTCAAGCTCATGAACTGTGAGATTTGGCCTGAGCCAAAATTAAGGGTCAGATGGCTTAACTGACTGAGCCACCCAGGCACCCCAGCAATAAAATATTTTTTAATTAAGGTATGTACATTGTTTTTAAAAACATGATGCTATTATTTCTCACTTAATAGACTACAGTATAGTGTAAGCATAACTTGTATATGTACTAGGGGACATCGCTTTATTGTGATATTCACTTTATTGCACTTGTCTGGAACAAAACCTGCAATATCTCTGAGATATCCTTGTGTACTGGAAGTTCCACCATGCCAACAACACACATACTCATAAAAGACATTGGGGGAAAAGGATTAAAAGGGAATCTACAAACTGAAAGATGAATAAAAAGTTTCACTACTGAAAGAGGAGACAAAAAACAAAGAATGGTGGTTATTGTTGGGGGAAGGAGTTGGGAACAGAGTGGATAGGGTCAGGGTGGAAGCAAGACCTTTTACTATATATCTTATCATATCCTTTTGATTTTTACTTATGTATATGTATTATCTGTTCAATAAAGATTAACACAAAGAAGTAGATTTGCAAAGTTGCTGGAAAAAATATTAATATAAAAATCAATATCATCAAAATCAAAGATCATTAGCAACAATCAATTTGAAAGTCTAACTTTAAAAATCTCACTCAAGATCTTATGGATGAAAGTGTAAAACTTTACTGAAGGACATAACAGAAGATCTAATAAGGATACTATCTATGTTCATGGACAGGAGGTTTCAAGAACACAAAGTTGAAAATATTCCCACATGTCTAATTTTAATGCAATTCCAATAAAAATAATAACAGGTGTTTTTTTTTAGGAACTTGATCAAGTAACCCTAAAATTCACTTGCCCAATAAAGGCTAAAAAAATCATAATGACAATATGGACAGGATAATAAGAGGTGAAGACTTTTGTACCAAATATTAAGACTTATTGTGAAGCTCTGATAACTAAAACTGAGTGATATTAGGGTAGGAATAGGTAAGTGGAACATAACTGCTAGACAGAAGTAGACCCACATATATGTGGAAACTTAGGTTTTAATTAGATGGTTTTTAAAAATAATGGGGTTTCCTAGGAATTTTCCCTGAAACTTTTCCTCCAACAACTAAAAACTACACAAGCACAAGATGTTTATTACAGTATTATTGCAATTGCAAAATATTGGAAACAACATACATAGGAGAATATTTGAATAAACTATGGTATATCCACATAATGGAGTACTAAGCTACTGAAAAAAATAATGGAGAAGATGTCTATGAACTGATGTGGAGTGATTTCCATGATATATTGTTTAGTGAAAAAACTAAAGTGCAAGATTTTATACCATCTTTTGTATAAAAAGGAGGGAAAAAGAAGAATTCATTCACAGGTTGGCTCATTTGTGCAAAAAAAGCACAGGAAGGAAAAACCAGATTAATGAGAGTGGGTCCTTTAGGACATGGGCAGACATAGAGTAGAAGGGAGGCAATGAGTGGGTGACACTCTGATTATACTTTTTGTACATATCTGACTTTTGGAACCATGTTAACGTTTCATTTTTTTTTTTTTAAAGAAATTCAACAAGAAACAGGGAGATTGTATAATTCATATCATAACAATAACAGCAAAACTACTTCCCATGAATAACAGCACTGAAGGTGGGAAAAAGAAAACTAACTCAAGATACTTTGGGGGACACCTGGGTGGCCCAGTCAGTTAAGCGTCTGACGTTGGCTCAGGTCATGATCTCACAGTTCATGGGTTCGAGCCCCACGTCGGGCTCTGTGCTGACAGCTCAGAGCCTGGAACCTGCTTCAGATTTGGTGTCTCCCTCTCTCTCTACCCCTCCCCTGCTCATGCTCTGTCTCTCTATCTCACACAAATAAATTAAAATATTTAAAAAAAATTTTAAAAGATACTTTTGAAAAATTATTTGAAATATATACTCTCAGACTAAAAAGGAAAAAAAAAACAAATATTGGACTCAGGTTAGTAAGCTTTTTGGGAGTGATAGAAATCATCTAAAACTGGATTGTGGTGGTGATGGTTGCACAATTGAACCCTAAAATTAGTGAATTTTATGGTATGTAAATTATACTTCAATAAAGCCAATTTTAAAGATTGTATAGCCCCCCAAAATGAGGAACAAATGGACTATTCAATAAATACAGATGGAGCAACTGGCTATCCATATGAAGAAAATTAGTTCCTTTCACCAAACATGCACGTGGATGCATACATACTTCCAGCTGGTTTAAAGGCCTAAATCTTAAAACTTTGGATTGCTTAGGAGAAAATATAGAGAATACCTCTATAGCCTCGGGGTGTGCAAATTTTCTTATGACTATAAATGCACTAGCCAAAAATAAAATTAGCAACCTTTTTTTTTAAGTTTATTTATTTTGAAAGAGACAGCGACAGCACAAGTAGGGGAGGGGCAGGGAGAGAGGGAGAGAAAGAATTCCAAGCAGGCTCTGCACACTAGCGCAGAGCCTGACGCAGGGCACGAACTCATGAAACGGGGAGATCATGTCCTGAGCTGAAACCAAGAGTCAGTCCTTAACCGACTGAGCTCCCCCGGCACCCCTAAATTAACAATTTTAAAATAGAAACTCATGCATAACAAAAGACACAAAAATAAAGCTTAAGGACTTTAATACTTGCAGAATTTATAACTTATTACAGTTTATGTAATTATATAATATAGCTATTATATAAGTAAATAATATGCCCTACAATAAGAAAAAAACATACAAACAATCTGATTGAAAAATGGTCACAGGATAGGAATATACAATTTGCTGAAGTAGAAATTGTAAAAGTCAACAAATTTATGATAAGAAGTTTGCCTCACGTGTAATCATGAAAATGCAATTTAAAATGACATTGTGACAGAAATTCACACCCATTAAACAGGGGAAAATTAGTCTGATATCAACATTGATAAGGATTTTCAGAATTGTTGATATAAATTGATAACTATTTTGAAGTGCAATATGGCATTATTTACCCAAATTCTTACCTATAACTTAGCAATTTTATATCTAGATATACCTAAGAAAAATATCAGAAGACATGTACAAGGATGTTTATTACAGCATTTTCCGTAATAGCAAACAAACAAAAAATGTCACTCTTTTCAAAATTGTTTTGGCTGTTCTAGATCCTCACATCATTTGGACCCCAGCAGAAATGAAACAAAGGTAATAGTGACAGGAAAGGAAGATGTGCTAGAAAATTCCCCTGGAATTCAGTGAACTTCAGGTGGGGATATCTTTGAAGTGTATATATTATAGGAAAGTCCTTTATTTTTATTTTTTTAATAATTAAAAAAATTTTAACGTTTATGTATTTTTGAGAGACAGAGAGAGACAGAGCATGAGTAGGGGAGGGGCAGAGAAAGAGTGAGACACCGAATCCGAAGCAGGCTCCAGGCTCTGAGCTGTCAGCACAGAGCCTGAGGTGGGGCTTGAACCCATGAACCATGAGATCATGACCTGTGCTGAAGTCAGGTGTTCAACTGACCAAGCCACCCAGACACCCCTAGGAAAGTCTCTTAAATAGTGAAAGTTTTGTGAACTAGTAAAAATTTATCATGAACTGGCACTGATCAGGAATTTGGACTAGATATTTTCTAAGTTTCCTTCTAGCCTGAACATTCTGTAGTTTTCATATTTATTTAATATTAGGTATTATGCATGTATTTCATATTTATGTATTTCCCAAGTGACATTGTATACTCTAATTTGTTATGCACAAACTTGTTAAGTATAATAGTGAATTCATATTATTCTCATTTAATACCTAGATGTGCTTCATGCAAAAAATAACTGGGAGAAATAGTTAGGTGTCCTTATCTCATATCCAGATATGCATGGAAGCAATTCCAGTATTTGCTTTTTTCTAATGCATAGAGACAGGATAAAGTGCAATAGTTAAAACCTTGGGACTCTGGAGCCAAACTGCATTGTTTTAAAACCTGGATCCTCCACTTACTAGCTTTGTAACCCTGGGCATTTATTTATCCTCTCTATGCCTAGGTATTTCTATCTGTGAACATGGAATTATAAATAATAGCAGTTTTTTTCCTAGAATTACTTTGAGGACTAGGAATGAAAGTGTGTAAAGCACTTAAAACAATATAGACAATTAAAACAGTATAAATCACAAAGTAAGCATTATGTAAGTTTTAGCTATTGTTAACAGAATGGCTTCAATCCTGAGAGAAACAAATGACTCATGGTGTTTTCAGGGGGAAAAAAATGAGAGGCCAAGTTATCTTTAAGATTTTTAAAATGAAGAAAGAATATTCATATATCTCGTGTGTGTGTGTGTGTGTGTGTGTGTGCACGCGCGTGCATGTGTGTATACATTTGCAACACATATATATACAAGGATATCTGCTTTTTGCTATCACCTTTCATTTTTGTTCCCCCTTTGAATCCAGAGGGTAATCCTATGTTTTGGTAGAAATGTTTGTGGCACTGTACTTTCTTACCGTAATGTTTATGATATGTCATCATCACCAGCTGCTGCTCTCTTTTTCAGGCTGGACGGGAACTGGAAGCTGAGCAGGCCTACAAGTACACAATGAAGGTATGATGCAGGTGCCTCTGCTGCTTGTACTGAGGTTGGAAAACTGGGAGGAAGATGCTGCCTTAATTCAAGACTTTACAACATTTCATGATGTGAATATTTTTCTGGAGGCTCTTCTTACTATCTTTGCCATTTGCTGCTGGGTTTGGAATAACCCATATATTGGAATAACCCATATATTACTATGGGGGATCTTTTTTCTACCTCTTTATAGAATTTGGTTTAATGGAAAGACAGATGGCCTGGGAGTCAGGAGACCTGAGTTATGGTCCTAGTTTTGCCATTAACTTTACTGTGTTAACCTCTCTGGGCCTCATTTTCCTCGTGTGTAGACCCAAGGTGTTGGTCTAGTCCACAGATCAGCACACTTTCTGTAAAGGGCAAGATTATTTATATTTTAGGCTTTGTGGGCCAAACTGTCTCTATTGCATCTACTACTCTTCCCTTGTAGTGCAAAAGGAGCCATAGACAATACATTAACAAATGAGCATGGTTGTGTTTCAGATAAAAGTTTTACTTACAAAAACAGGCAGCCAGCCGGATTTGGCTCATGAGCAGTAGTTTGCCAACCTCCATTGTATTCTATTAATTATGAATTACAGATAATTTGACTTGAAAGATAGTGGCTTAAAAAAATTGGGAGTTTTATTTTTCTTATCTAATGAAAAGCCCAGGGCTGGGATCCCAGCTCCACAATGTCATCAAAGACCTAAACTCTATCTCTTTGCTTCAGTTACAGCATGCAGTTCCCATCCTTCATTGTTGCAAGGCAGCCACTGTAGCTCAGGCCACCACATACATGTTTCAGGCACAATAAAGAACAAAAGGGAGGAAAGAACAAAGAAAACATGCTGGCTATTTCACCTTCATTATGAAGCAATGACTTTATGGGGATAAAAGATATAGCATAGGGAATATGGTCAATGGTATTGTAATAGTGTGTGGGACAGATGGTGGCTATACTTATTAGCTATACTTATTAGTGTAATGTATAGACTTGTAGAATCACTGTGTTCTACACCTGAAACTAATGTAACATTGTACGTCAACTACACTCAGATTAAAAAAATAAAGATGTTTCACAAGTACATAGAATTTGATGGTAAAGAAAATCATTTCCAGAGAAAGTATCTACTTTTGGGGGGGAAAAAGCAGCAGTGACTTTAGCTGACATTTCATTAGCCACAATTCGTCGTAAGACTACCCCTAGATCTAAGGGAAGAAGGGAATGGAGATTTTTAGCTAGCTGCATTCCTGCCCTGAAAAGAAGTGAAGATTTTGTTAGTAAGAAAGGAGAGTGGGTATTTAGTGGCCACTAGACATCTCTACTACACATCTAGAGTCTAAAATTAAATCTAGTATCTTTGATTCCTGTCACTTGCCAAATTGGAATATTATAGTCAAGATAGATTGGGTGATGATGTGAACTCTTTTAAAAGTAAACTTTATTAAAGTTATTTTACAAAAAAATACACAAATTGCAAATGTTTATACTACTTGAATTTTCATAAAGTGAATGTGTCCATGTAAGCACAATGTTCTGAGGTCTTTTAATGGAGCTACCATGAAATAGGGAATATGGGAAGAGCCAATTTCATGCCAAGGAACTATATTCTTTAACTGTGGCCCTGTAAATGAGGGGTTTCCACAAAGATATATCAGGTATGACATGTCTCCTCCCCTTCCATCTTCTTATGCAGCTGAAATTGAAAGATGAGACTCTACTTGCAGAGATCCACACGGTACAGGAGGCAGTTGGCTTTGGAAATCCATCTTTCTGACATCCTTCCATCTGAAGACTATTCTGTATGGGACTCTGAACTTCTTTCCTTCCCAGAGAAATTAAACCCTGGATATTTCATCACATGAGGCCCGGGAATGGACAACACCATGAACAGAAACTCGTTCATTTATTTCCATGGGCTATCTTACTGGATAGCCCTTCCTGGGATGTTTTACAAATGACTACTGTAAACTAGATGACAATAAAAAATGGAAGAGATTAAAAATTCATCAGTGTGGTTCTGGAGTTAATTAAGGTATACTGAAGTATATGTAAGAACATAATTATTTCTATAATTAAGGTATAGTGGGTTCGTTATTAAGGTTTCTGGTAAAAGCTTATCAGATCACTCCTTTAGGACGTCAACTGCTAAAGTCTCTGGCCTGGTTCACTTCCTGGAACTTGAGAATTAAGGTATCAATTTCTAAAGTGGGCCTAAAGTAAGAATGCTATGCTAGGTCACTGTATTAGGACAAACACATTAGTTGTGACCAGACCCTTTGGATTCAATGGTGAACAGAACTGAACAGAGAGGTCTTTGCTCATTACCTCTAATCCCGGGTATCTTCATGGATCTAAATCACAAGGGCTCCAAGGAGAGTCCATTACTCTATAATGGATGGAAAACTCACAACTGAGGCCATTATTCTAGGGCTAGAGATGACAAAGGAACCATCCTTCACTCCTTTTCTTCTAGATCACTGCATAGCAAAACCAGAAATAAAGACTCCTTTTTCTTATTTTTTTTAAAGAAGGTGCAGAGGAGGGAGGTGGAGGAATAGGAGGGAAAGTGAAAGGCATATTAATAAACATAGAAGGATAAAATAAACTCCACATTCATTTATTGTTCTTCTACAGCCTCGACTCTAACGCTACTTCCTTTATGAAGTCTTCCTGAGGCACCAAGGAAGTATCGGGTTTGCCTTCTCCTCCGCTGCCCCAGGACTGTATACTGACCACCTTTAGCAACTCTGGTGTGGGGTTCTACGTCTCCCCCACGTGACTATGAGCTTCCTAGGGGCAGGGACAGCGCCCTTTCAGCTAGGCCTTCTCAGCAGTGGCTTAGGCTCTAAACAGGTGCCCAAAACACGTTCCCTGGAAGGATGGATTTAAGAGCACTTTAGCAATTCTCCTGGCCGCCCCCCTGGATTCTCCCAATATTCCTCACTCTAGCAGGAACCCACTGTCCAATGAAGACCGAGAGCGCCCGCTCAGCTCGGCTCGCACTACCGCCCCCGCTACACGCAATTGCAACGCGCCTTTTTTGCAGCAGTTTAAGGTACATTAGGGTTCGCAACGTTGCCTTATGGGAAGGGTAGGAGCGAAAAGCGGAAGAGGCGGGGCGAGTGGACTCTGCTTCCGCCACCAGGGCGCTAGGGCTTGGGTCACGGACAGGTCACGCCCCAGGTTCGGCAGTGTGGACTTCGGTGTTCGTCCTTCGCCCCTCCAAAGCCGTAGCGCTGATCAGTGCGCACAGCGGGGCGCTGCGAGGCGCGGCACCTGGCGCCCTAAGTCGCGGCGCACGGCGGCTGCACCATGGTCCAGCTCAGTGAGTGAGCTTCCGGGCGGAGCTCGTCGGCGTATGGGGGGGGGGGGGGGGGGGGGGGGGGGGTGGTGGCGTATGGGACCAGATGAATGAAACAGCTTTCTCCAGGGCGAGTTGGAGGCCACCCCAACCTGAAACAGCCTTACGTTTAGCTCTCTCCTCAGTTTTTTCTTCCTTAATCTTTGCTGAAAACCTATGAAACAAATGGCATTCTGTTTATAGATGAGGTAGCTGAGGCTCCGTTGTGGTTGCAGAGCTATTAAATGGCAGGCTGGTGTTGAGTGGATTGAGGGATGAGGAGGTAGTCACTTCTCGTTGAAGAGCACGAGAGGAGTTTCACAAAGAATATAATATTTAAACCAGATTGACAATAATTGATTGGATGTAAAGATATCACAGTTGAAGAAGGGGCTTGTTTATCTAACTCATTTTGTCCATTTTGTGTACTCAGTTCTTGTGTCTTAACCGTTTATTTCTCTATAGCTACTGTCCTCTGCAAGGCCTACCATGGAGGCCACTTAACCATCCGCCTTGCCTTGAGTGGCTGTACCAACCGGCCTTTCTACCGCATTGTGGCTGCTCACAACAAGTGCCCTAGGGATGGCCGTTTCGTGGAGCAGCTGGGCTCCTATGATCCATTGCCCAACAGTCATGGAGAGAAAATCGTTGCTCTCAACCTGGACCGGATCCGGCATTGGATCGGCTGTGGGGCTCACCTCTCTAAGCCTGTGGAGAAGCTTCTGGGTAACTTAGCTCTAGACTTACTTCATTGAGGGGATTTTAAATTGAAGTCAGTTTCAGGATGATAGTAGTTCAAGAATGACTTTCATTACCTCAGGCTGATCAGGACTGGAGTGAGAGCTGAAGTTGTGTTCTAATTGTCATTTTGAATGTGGAGACTCCTTTTTCCATGTTATAATGAGTGAAAATCCTGTTGTTTGTAGGTCTCTCTGGCTTCTTCCCTCTGCATCCCATGATGATCACAAATGCTGAGAGGCTGCGAAGGAAACGGGCACGTGAAGTCCTCTTAGCATCTCAGAAAACAGACACAGAAGCTACAGAAACAAAAACGAGCTGACTTCAGCTGAGCTTGAGCAGAGCATTGGGAATAAGGTCAAAGTTCTCTTAAAACACCTGTGCAGAGCACTTAGTTTTATTAGATTTGGAGGTCAATAAATGGAGTTTTCTAAGTCACCCATGTTCTGGCCTGGCCTGAGCAGGGCTCAGGGAGAGATTTGTTCTTTCTGACATAAAGCTGGGTCTAGGTACTAATTCGATTTTTCAGCCTTCATCTGGGAGAAAGACCATGACTATGGGGTGTGTTGGACTTGGGTTGGGCCCTGGATCTCTTGGGCAACTTGACAATCTGTTGCCTTCCAAGACCCCTGTTTGACAGCCCCCAGCCAGCCTGTCCATGGTCCATCAGAGCAATTCCTTCCTTAATCACTTATGGTCATCCCACTAGCTCAAAGACACAGTTACTTTGCTTATTATTATTTTTTTGTAATTATAAATTTATATTGTCTTGTTTGACACATAATCTCAAATTTACAAAGGCAGATTTTTTTAAAATTTTGTAGTGTTTATTTATTGTTGAGAGAGATAGAGCATGAGTTGGGGAGGGGCAGAGAGAGAGGAAGACACAGAATCCGAAGCAGGCTCCAGGCTCCGAACTCTCAGCACACAGCCTGACGCGGGGCTCGAACTCAAGAACTATGAGATCATGACCTGAGCTGAAGTCGGACGTTTAACCGACTGAGCCACCCAGCCGCCCTACAAAGGTAGAGTTTTTAATGAGCTTTTAGGCTGTAAGAGCCTATTTTAAGAATAAGAAAATGGAAGAAAGGTAATATTGAAAAGTACCTATGTACATTCTCAGCTCTTTACAAGTAGGGTTATTTGTGAGGATTATTAGGTATCATGAAAGTGAGTAGGATTGTCTCTGTTTTATTGATGGGAGGCTGAGATTCAGAGGTGGAAACTTGACCAAGGCCACCTATTTTCATTTGGGCAGAGCTAGGATTCAGAGCCCACTATGCATACCTGGAGAGCCCTTTACAGCATATTAGAGTGTCTGGAGCAGGGTGGGTGTGAGATGAGCAAAGATGAGGGGCTTTTCAAAAGTCCACTGAAAAAGCCAGTGATAGGATGAGGTTTAGGTATCATGAATTTGGCAATATAAATGATGGGCTGTGCCCAAAACCCAAGATGTCACATTATCTGGTCCACCATTTTGCAGGACAACCATGGACACGGATTGGAGAATTTTAGCGCACACCCTGGATAGTACAGATTTCAAATTGTGGCATGAGACCAGGGTGGGGAGATTTATAGAGGAGATACTAAAGGGCTATCAATATACCAATTTATTTTATTCTCTGGGTTTTGTATTCTGAGGACAGTTACCAGCCATCTCATTATGGCATCATCAAGTCTGTCCCAGGGGTGTCACTGGTTGGCCTCCCTTGCTTTGAGGGAACTTTGAAGGCAGAGAAGGCCAAGAAGAACTGACTACCTGGATTTGATCTGGAATCTGGGAATGAGAAATGCTATGAAAACCATGGGAGCTCTGGAAGTTAAAGATAATAATCCACTTTGGAGAGTTCAAGATCTTTGGGTAAACTGTAATTGTAGATCAGAGGAGAATGATTCTGAAAAGTATTGACCAGCAAGGGGAACTGCTGGGAAATGAGTTAAGCTAAGGTATTATTTTGAGCTACTGAGTTTCTGCCAACTCAAGTATTCACTTTGTGGTTTGGTTTATCCTTTGCCTAAGATCTGTATACACACACTTCCTGTGTGAGCTCATCCTGTCCCTGATTTCCAAGGTTATCTCAAGCTCTAGCCTTGTTTTGGATCTCCTGACACAGTTTCTTACCATCTTCTAGTTGATTGCATCAAATTCAACATGCTCAAACCCAGCTTTGCGCTTTAGAAAGCATTAAAAAAAAAAAAAAAAAAAAAAAAAGCTATTTCTTCAGCATCTTTATTTTTACTAAGATGAGGGTTTGGGTCACGTTACCTTCACCAAAGTGAAAGGTAAATGGGAATGATTCTGTAATAAACGTTAGAGTTAAAAGACCGGTATTTTGTGCTTTTGGTTTAGGGTTTTTTTTTCTTGCAGGAATCGAGGGAAAGCCCTTACCCAGCAGTCCCAGCCTGTAGGTTGCAAAATTATTGGGTCTGCGCGTTCTGTGTACTCCTGTCTGGATCGTTGAACCATGTCAAATTGCCAAATGTCAATGCTAATGCAGTTTTTTACATTAAAAAGGCAAACAAAACAGCGATATATAGATTCGAGTAGTATGGACCTGCCATATATTAAATAAACTTATGCGTTGGGACACTGGGGAGAAGATAGGCGCCAGATTTCCTGAGTAAGGGGAGGAGGGCATCCTGGCACTGGGCGGTAAAGGCTAACCACGCGGAAGGAGGTTCCCACAGCAGCTCCCTCTAGACTGGCCACGCCCTCGTGTTGCAGCCGCCGTAAAGTGCGGCGTCCTGGCCACACCCCTCCGGCGCTTCTTGTGACGCAGTCGCCCTGGGTATTTTTGCGCGGGAAAAGGAGGCAGTTCGGAGCGCTAGGCAGTGTGGCCGGAACCGGCAGTTTTTGCGGAGTTTGCAGCTCGCTCCCTGCCCTTACTGGCCATGGGGCTGCTGGAGCTGTGCGAGGAAGTGTTCGGTACTGCCGACCTTTATCGAGTGCTGGGCGTGCGGCGCGAGGCCTCGGACAGCGAGGTCCGGCGCGGCTACCACAAGGTGTCTCTGCAGGTGCACCCGGACCGGGTCGGCGAGGACGACAAAGAAGACGCCACCCGCCGTTTCCAGGTACGTGAGTCCCCGCTCCACTGGCCTCCTGGGTTTCTCTTGGTCTTTTGGCCGACTGGCCCCGCCCCAGCGGAGTGCGCCCAGCCGGGTCTGGCTTTTTCTAATCTTTAGTTCTCAAGCGCGGTTTCAGTGAGGAATGCAGAGGGTGACTTTTGGATGCTCTTTCCCCACAGATCCTCGGGAAAGTCTATTCTGTTCTGAGCGACAAAGAGCAGAGAGCACTGTACAATGAGCAGGGAACAGTGGACGAAGATTCTGATGTGCTCAACCAAGATCGGGACTGGGAGACGTATTGGAGATTACTTTTTAAAAAGGTAGAGGACTCTGGAGATTTCTCTGTGACTGTTCATTCATTCGACAAACGTTTATTGAATGCCTTTAAGGCATTGCATTTTGTGTTGTATAGGAATGAGGAATTTGTTTCATCTCAAAATACAGATATATACACACATACAAGCAAGCATTCCTCAGGAGATACAAAGAATAAATCTATTTAAATGAGCCTTTACTGTTGATGTGGAGCGATTGTAGTGAAAAAGGTAGTTTAATATTTACGAGATAGTGCTTCATTGTACATATCCACATGTAAGTCTCGAGTTTTCCCGGGAGACTTCACTTAAAATTTCCTGGTCTGTAATTTAGTAGTTGTGAAGGTTGGAGCAGGGAGAACTCTGGAAAAGCTTTGGCATAGAAAACGTGGTTCCTTGCAACAATTTCAACTCAAGCAACTGTTGTACTTGGGGGGAAATATTTCAACACCTAAATCTAGTTTTACTAGTATGCTTTTTATGTATTTAAAATAAAATTGTCAGTTAAAGCTAAAGTATATGTCTCTGTTCAGATATCTCTAGAAGACATTCAAGCTTTTGAAAAGACATACAAAGGTTCTGAAGAAGAGCTGGCAGATATTAAACAGGCCTATTTGGATTTCAAGGGTGACATGGATCAGATCATGGAGTCTGTGCTGTGTGTGCAGTACACAGAGGAACCCAGGATAAGGAACATTATTCAGCAAGCCATTGATGCTGGCGAGATCCCATCCTATAATGCCTTTGTCAAAGAATCGAAGCAAAAGATGAATGCAAGAAAAAGGAGGGTAAGATTTTGAACGCAATTTATTATTTATATCCTGATTGCTTCCGAAGAGAATATGAGAGTATTTACAATAACAAATATATAGATTACTGAAATGCGAATCAGGGTTAACTTATTAAATAGTGGTTGTCTAATGAAATGAGCATGCCAGCTCATCAAGAGAAACTTTTTTTCCCTAGTATGTTGTGGTCAACAGGATTTTACTATGTGTATGGTTTAACTAATATCTTTTCTTTTAAACTAATATCATCTTAACACAAATATTCTTTATTCCTCAAGAGATAAATTAATGGAGTCCAGATACATAGGTTAGATGGTGGTTCTCACTCAGTTAAGGGATGGGGAGAGGATGACAGAAACTTTTGGGGAGGGGGGGCACTGTGTCTTGTTAATACAGATTTTCTTTTGCCCTTGCCCAGACTGATTCTTGAGTTAGGCCTAGAATATATATTTCTATACAAACGATTCAGTTTATTTTGATGCAACTGTATTCCCAAACACACTTTGAGAGAAACACTATTGTGGGGAACCCAGGATTGTGGCCTCTGTACCTTACTATACTGTGGCATTGGTAAAGGGAGGGTTGATGGCAGGGGAAGGTAATTTAGGAACAGCTGAGATTCTGGGAGGGAGCGGATTCAAGGTAGCAAACATCCGTGTGTCTGGTCTTCTGGGGTAGTAACCATTGCCTCAACCTGGATTTCCTAATGGGAGCTCTGTGGAAAGTAGACAGTGTAAGATTTGGAGGTGGAAGTAGGTCTGCAGCTTTGATACAAGATACATACCAGGGGTGAGCTCGTGTGTGTGTGTGTGTGTGTGTGTGTGTGTACATATTTGTTGAGCAAGGTGGAATGTGTATCAAGGTTATCATTTTGGGGGTGCCTGCCTTGCTTAGTCAGTAGAGCATGCTACTCTTAATCTCAGGGTCATGAGTTTAAGCCTCATGTTTGACATGGAGCCTACTTTAAAAAGTAATAGTATTAATCATTTGGGCTCATAGGCTATATCTGTTTAGGCTCAAGTTGACCGTTTAAGTTGGTAATAATTTTCTCTGGTGAAATTGAGCACAGCTGTATCCAGTAATAGGATATTGGCTTGAGAAACTTCCCTAGAATTGGGGGATGGGGGATGGTATAGTTTTGAGAGAGACTCCACCAAACCTGGGGAGTGGGTACACAGTATTAAAAGACAGAAATAGAATACAAGGACTGAAAGTAGAGCATGGAAACTCTTTTTATTGGAATAACAAAATCCTAATGTATCATCATTCCCAGTATTAATGGTGTTCATTGTTACTTAGAAAATTTGCCGGGGTTTGGGACCTATTATAGTGTTAGTTGTTGCCCTGAAATAAAGAACAAACTCATTAACCTTTCTCAAGATATTCTTGTTGTATTTTGGAATCAGTGCCCTAGGAAAATTTGGCAGAAGGTGGCTTTGAAATCAGGTAAAGAAAGGTTAAAACTGAGTTTGTTAGTATTTGTTCTGACTACTTGGGAATTTTAAGCCAGGGTTACTCTCAAGGCTGCCACAAGTCACATGTAAAAAGTGGGTTTCCAGAGGAGAGGAATCTGAGATGCCTGTATCTTGACAACATTTTTGAGGGCATCCTTGGTTAAATGACCTTTCCTAGTTCTAGTGTTTTGTTTTCATTCTTACCACCTTGTGGCTTATGAATACCAAACTACTTGCTACCCCTAGCTAGTAGAAATGAGGGAAACTCAGAAATGCTTATTGGAATCAGAGGATCTACTGCATGCTGTCAGCTGTTTTGTCTTTTAATGAATGACATATTTATGTAATTGTGTCCTTTTAACCTGTATAATCCTCAAATTGAAAGGTTATTAATAGATTTGGTGTTGGGAAAGAGGGTATGTTTTTAGTATATGCTAAGTTTCCATGGAGTCTCATGTGAGTTTCTGTTTTAGGCTCAGGAAGAGGCTAAAGAAGCAGAAATGAGCAGGAAGGAGTTGGGCCTTGATGAAGGAGTAGATAATTTGAAAGCAGTCATTCAGGTAAACTTGACAGGTTGTCTTTAAAGGTTGTCACCACTTTCGTGTTCTAATTCCTTCTGCTAATATTTTCATTATAGTGTATATATGATGTTGTGGATATTTTGTTTTCTTTTAAGACATAATTTGCATACCATGCATACCATGTTTTCATTTTTTTAAAGTGCACAATGCAGTGGCTTTTAGTATATTCATCAAGTTGTATAACTGTCAGCACTAATTCCAGAACATTCTCATCGCCTTAAAAAGAAATCCCTTGCTCATTAGCAGTCATTCACCCATTCTCCCTTCCACCAGCCCTTGGCAACCACTGAGTACTTTTGTCTCTGGATAGCCTTGTGTTTTGAAAGCTTGTGTTTTAACTTCTTAAACAGAGCAGACAAAAGGATCGGCAAAAGGAAATGGACACTTTTCTGGCTCAGATGGAAGCAAAGTACTGCAAACCTTCTAAACGAGGAGGGAAAAAAACGCCTCTCAAGAAAGAAAAGAAATAATGGAATTTTCTCTTCAAAAGTCTTTAAGTGTTAATTGGTGCCCTTACAGGCAAGGTACAGTCAAGATTTGAAGACAAAAGTCAACCCTGCTCTTGAGAAAAATTGTCCTTCCAGCCTAGATTATTCAGATCAATTCTGTAAACCACGCAGAATCTCTCAACCTGATTTTAGGAACCCTAGAAATCCCCTGACATTCTTTGAGGTCCTGTATGAAGGAGTTTAGTGGTGATTTTTGAGGGAATGGGGGTGAGTGGTGTATTCCTGACAGCACTTGCTTCTATGGGTCTTCTGTGCAAGAAACTCTTATCTGGAATGTGGGTCTGTCCCATATAGCCTTTAGCAGTTGTCATTTTGGCACACAAGAGTGTGCACACAGCTGCAGAGTATTCGAAGTGATGTTTATTAGAACAGTAACTCTACCTGGCTAGAAAGCCTTCAAAACACTTGCTGGACATCTGTCTTTCACATATTTGCGAGTTTACTTTCGGGCTTAATATTCTTGAATAGATCCCCTTTCCTTTTTGTTTTACTCAACCAGCTTTTGTACTCTGCTTGAAGTGTAGGAGAAACATGTTCAGATTACCTCAGGCATCTTTGTAAGACTTAATACCTGATGAAATAAACAGGTTAAAAAGGACTATTAAGTTGTGGGGCCTTTTAAATGATCTATGAGATCATTTAAAAATCTGTGATCTAGAGAAACTATGGAAGGTGCGTAGAGAAGAGGGAAGAAAAATAATCCTAGTCAGCTTATTTATAGTAGGTAGTCTGGTTTAAGTATCATAAACAGAAGTTGTCCTACCTGTAACTGTTGAGTGTTCTTAGGTTGTTTGTTTCCTCATCTATAAAAGGGTGAGGGAATTGGGCTAAGTGACTTCTTCAGAGGTGTCTTCTGACTCTCTACATTTGAAAGGCAGACCATCTTGATCCCGTGGTTTGTTACTATGCACTCATGGTATTGATTTGTGAGAAAAGTACAGGTTTTTACTAATTTAGTCAGACCGGTATATAGTCATTGGAATATATGGAAATTTTTTTAGCAATTGTTTAACTTAATATCTCTGATTTGTAGACTTACGTATCCAATACCATATGCATAACACAGCCCTTCTGTTACTGAGCTTTATGTATGATAACTGAGGTAAGCACATGAAACACTTTCAGTTTGTGATTACACACAGGTTAAAAAATACTCTTTAATTGTGTTGGAAATATAATTTAAGGCAGGTTGTTCAAAGCATCTGTCTTCTTTATATGATAGCATTAGTACACCTTGATATAATAAAAAAAATACCCCTATTTATGGTCACTTGAATTTATCCACTCTGAAGATTAACAATAAGATTTAAAACTTATAGGGTCATCAAAATTAAAGTTCAATGAAATTTAAATAAAATAAATTTAAGCCATAGTTAAAACCTACATTATGCTGCATTTATGAATGTCTTCCAAAAAAAAGTCCATGGTGAAATCAGAAGAATGTTGAAGTTCTCTACTTCTGCTCTTAGGATATGTTTATACTAGACCAATTACCAGAGTTTCTGAAATTTTAAGGCATTGCTGGCTTACCAGCAGATTCTATAAATTTTCAAGTTGACTTAGAACTTAAGAAGAAAATCTGATAAGGTGAATTTAATAGTTTAAAAAAATATATATAACCACTAGAGTCCTTTAAGAAGAAAAGAAGCATAATCTGATATCAAGTAGGCATTGTGAGGTTGAGCTGTCCTGTCTGAAAATATATATACATTATGACTTATTAAATAAGTTACTTTAAACCAGTGTTCAACATTTATGTCTTTATTACTCACCCCTTCCATACTTCTTTGCCTAGAAGATTGGACATCTAAAGAGAAAGCTTTAGGAATAACATCTGTTTGATGAGTAGCTCAGAGTTTTGACAGAACTGTCTCCTAAAAATGCCTTAAAAATGAGTACAACTCTCCAGAAATTCATACAAGTGGAAGTGTTCTGAAGCCAGTGATATAGCTTCATGTTATCAAACAATCATTTGCTGCTTTTTGTGTATGTATAGTCTTCATAGACTCTTACAGAATCCTATAATTGAACTGATCACCATTAACAGACAACATGAGCAGTGATTTGGGGATAATTATTCATTTGTTACATTTTTGGATACAAATTCTGCTGTCCAGTGGAGTAGGTTAACTTAATGCTGAAAGAAGATGGTAACTGGAAAAACAGTACCCATGTAATCTTTGGCAGATATTCTTTGTTTTTTCCTCAGTCAGTTACACCAGATTAACACTTCATGAAGATGGTTTTAAGTTCTTTTGTATACAAGCTTTGCATCACAAGATGACTGGACACTGATTCATGAAATTCTCTCACGTGTTCCCTGCAGCCTGAAGCAGGTTCTTCTATTTGCTCTATGGTCCCTGCTTGGTTCTAGAGACTGGTCCACCTCTGTTTTGGGATTTTGTAGACCCATGTAACTGAGGACCTGTCAGACAAAGATGACATCATAAAGTAACATTAGTAGACATTTTAGATTTGGTAATCTCAAATTTATATCTAAGGGCTTTTTTGCTCCAATTACAGTTGGACTGAAATTTGGAGACTGGTACTAAGTAATAAAGTATATATTTTCCAAGGCAGTAAGAACCACATTTACATTATTTTATCGTGTAAAACCTACAAGTCTGTATTAAGATATGAAACCTAGTTCTAGAGAAGAACCCACCAAGTAAAACAGACTAATATGTCTGTTTCACTTATCTAAATGTTATAACTGGCCATCAACATGGCTAAATGGAGTAACTATAGCTCAGAGGCAGCACTGTATCTCTTTGAGGACTACTAATCCAAGAAAAGAATCCACTGAAAGCATTCAGAGACTGCCAAAAAATGCAAATAGGAACTGAACAAGAGAATTTACTTGGATGACAGAGATAATTTGAGGCAGATTATTTTTTAATCTTATTAACAGGAAACATTTCAACTGCTTAGTACTTCCATATTTCACCTACAGCATAATGAGAATGACCCTGATGTGGTGAGAAGACCATTATAGGAAGATAACTTTTAAGTTAAGATATCCTTAAAATTTCTCCTTTCCTATGAAAATACAGTCTATAGAATATGACTTAGAAATAAAAGTTAATGGGATAGACTAAGACTCTGCATGTCTTGTCATTTTTAAATTTCTTTTCTTACCTTGGCCTAGCAGGTTAACTGACCATAGCAAGTTTATTCTACAGAAATATGGATCTATATAATAAAACCCATGCAGTGTTTGAATGTTATAAAAATGACTTATTTCACTTAAGTTTTTTAGATTGAAGAAAAGAAAGTACTATCTATTTTGCCAGAGTGGTGAGAAGTTAATTTACATATGAGAAAACGAATCTGGAACTTGGCTCTGGGCAATAGAGGTCTCCTTGATCTTTATTATATGCCATTTCCAAAGGAATTTGAGATGATTTACAGATGTTGGAAAACAAAATATAATAAAATCTGGAGGAAGGGAAAATAAACATAGAAAACAGACAAAGACAGGGTCTTAACATAGCCACATAGTAAAATAAGAGCAATGGTCCCACCTGTCACTGCAGATCCCCTACCAGGTGGGGCCTGATGAGGATACTCAGCAACACACGAATGATATTGTGTATCTGGCTGCAAAACAGAAAAGATGAGACACTTCTTACAATGGGACTTCCCCCAAAGGATGTATGTTAGTAGGTTTACAAAGGAATACCTTGAAATCAGACAGCAATGTAAATGGCATTGTCTGCCAGCTGAGGGACAAGTTGGTTGAGTGCCCTCTTGTATTTCAAGTAAAGAATCCCAAGCCGGGGACCTACAAAGCCATTTGTTAACTTGTAAGAATTTTTAAGTTCTTCTTTTAAAATTTTCTTAAGTTCTAAAATTTTATTAATATGCCTTTAAGATAATTTTAGCACTTATAAGTAATCCATATGGTTTAATATTTCTCAGTATTTATAATGGCTGCCAAGGGAATTTTATCTAATTTAGACTGCCTGCTGACTAAAGTTTAAAACAACAGAACAGAGCCTTTTCAGCAACATTAAAACACCCATGACTTTATCTCCATACTTGAAATGTGACTCTCAGTATGAAGTTCAAACATTTCAAAATCACCTCTGATAATTTAAAATTTTTAAGATATGATTAAAACCCTGAAATGTAAATATCAAAAACAACAACAACAACAACAACAAAAAAACCTATCAATGCCATCCTGCTGGGGCTTCTGGAATAAAAAACATCCCTCTCAGTTCCCTGTCAGAGCACTGGAATCAAGACATTTCAGGAACCTTTTTTTGGTGAAGCCCCATTTTTTTTTTTTTTTTACTGGGGTCACCAAACTTCCTTTCTTCAGAGGGCCAGAAAGTAGATATTTTAGGCTTTGTGGTACGTACTGCTAGAAACTGCTCAACTCTGCTGTTAGAGTGGGAAAGCAGTCATAGATGGTACATAAGTGAATGAGTATGGTAGCTCTCCTGTAATAACTTGATTTACAAAAGCAGACTAACTTTTGTGGTGAGCTAAATGGTCCATAAAAATAGTTTGTTCACCTGTAGGAGCAGAGTGCTAGTCTGGAAGTGCCAAGCCAGGGACTCAGTTATAATGCTCTCAGTTACATCGAGCAACTAGCTGATCTCCCTTTGCATGACAGCAAACTGGGAAAGACACAGCTAAGGTAAGAAATTCTTACTTTTATTGTTATAAACATCAGAAAAAGAAGAAACTGAAAATTATATATAAATGTTTTATAGAGAATCTAGCTGTAGAATATAATCATGGAACACTGCTTTAACAAGTGCCCTGAATCAAATTATGAGAGGACAGATTTAAAAGAGGTTCTCAAACTTTTCTAGAGTTCACATTGAGTAAGAATCAGAAATGCTCACATTTCCCTTTAGGTCATGTTTTGGTGAATCTCCCCCTAAATAAAGTCTCCTAAGGTCTGTTGAGTTCAAGTGTCCCTTCCTGCAGCTGCTGCCAAAATTTATGTCCACTTGGAACCTGTGGATATGACTGTTTGGAGATAGAATTTCTGCAGATGTCATCAAGATAAGGTGAGGTCATATTGGACTAGGGTCAGCCATAAATTCAATGATTGGTATCTTCATAAGACGGAAATCTGGACAAAGACACAGGGAGGAAGGCTGTGTGAAGGCATAGGTGAAAACTGGAGTGATGCAGCTGCAAGGCAAGGACGGCCAGGGACTGCTAGAGTCCACCAGAAGCCAAGAAGAGAAGATCCTCATCCATAGATCCTGTAGTGGGAGCATTGTTCTGCTGACACCTTGATTTTGAACTTCTAGGCTCTGGAACTGATAGAATAAATTTCTGTTGTTTTAAGCCACCCAGTCTATGGTAATTTGTTACGGTAGCCCTAGGAAACTAATACAACATCCCAGTAATTTATTGTTCTCACCACTCTTTCAGTGGAGGATTGTATATTGCTTTAGGCTGATACAGTTCAAAGCTTATGAGTTAGAATAAGTGGGCTTCAAATAGCACCGTCCTGAAAACTGGTATAAGATGTGAGGCCCCTGGCTCCTGGGCACTGAGTGTGGCCCCATTCACTTCCCGAGGCTCTTCATGCCCTCTTGCCACAAAGATCAGGTGGGGCTGAGCTCCTGGCCTACAGTTGGGCAAGGTCAGTGCATGGCCTCCACTCCCAACTCAGTTTTCCTATTTGCTTAAAAGGCTAGTAAATGCACATTAAATGGTAATGTAAGCATCTCAAACATCAAAGAGTTGACTTCTATTTTTTTTAGGTGAGTTACCTATCCATCAGTCCACATCATAATCTGATACCAGTTCTGGTGTAACTCTGTAAGGGCAGTGTTAGAGAATGAGTTATGCTGATCTGATATGCACTGGAGTTTAACATTTTTTTTGTTGGTTTATTCTCAGAAATATTTAATATTTAACAATTTAAATTGTTTAGAATTTGTGACTCATGTATAAGGCATTTTAACTTATTCTTTTTATGAGTTGAATAAGTGGCAGAGACCAGTTAGAATTTCAAAAAAATGTACTACTAATGCTATTTTTATTATTAAGAACCTCAGCTTTTATTCTTGGAGTTGATTAAGCTACTACATTAAATCTTAAGTCTGCCAGACTAGTTTTTTTAATTTTCTTTCCCCAACTGTCAAGACCATAGAAGTATGTCGCTTTACCAAAAATGACTGAGTAGTGTTGGGCCTGGAGAAAAAGTCAGGTAAAAGGAGCCTCTCCTGGGGCTGCTGATGGTTAGGCTCATCCACCACTGCACTTCGAGCTCGATTGGAGTCACCATGGGTTTTCTGCAGAGGAGACAAAAATTACAAGAAACAGTTAATTTATAGTGAGAGCTGTACATGGCCTACATCACCCCAGGTAGGTATGATAACTGCAGGCCAAGCAGCTCCAATTCCATTGTCATAAATTAGGATTCAGTTTGTACTTTTGACAAAATGCAGTATAAATCAAGACCAGAACATGGATCCTGCACAATTGCTGGCCCTGAGGTCTCATAAGCACATGGAAAAGGCAATAGGAGAAAGACCTACCGTTTGCTTTTGTGACCCCACAGTGCTTAAGTGTTCCACTTCAGCTGTGCCAATAGGTGGCAGGAGATTGTTTCGACTCAGGGGCATTGGTGAGGGAGAGGAGAGTGAGTCCGCCGCTCCTGGACTGCAGATCCCACCAGCAAACACCAAGATAGGAAAGCATAAAGTTACAACAATACAAGAGAACTAATTAGAACCAAAGAAATGAAGGAGATGAGTTAATGTCATGCACAGATGCTTTAAGCTGTTTATGTTTTTACGTAAAGAAATCTCAGTGAAAGGATTTTGGAAAATCAGAGTTTGGTTTTTTTTTTTTTTCATAGTATTTTCATAGTATTTTTCTTAGTATTTTCTGATTTTTGTTGAAACTTTATCCTGGGCACACAGCATAAGTTGAGCTCTTTGTGAAATTTTCCCTGTCTGGTGTTAACACTGCATGGTGTTAACCTGTTATGGATTTGTAATTTCGTATCTGATGGAATTCTCCACAGTTCTGAGCCTTTTGATTGTCCTTTTCACTAATAACAGTAGTCCTCCCTTATCCACACTCATCCTCAATAAATTTAATCTATAGCTGTATCAGTATCAACATCAACATAATAAAATAGTTCTCACCAGGTGAGAAGAACCCTGGTGTCATGAAAGATTTGTGGTCGGTATAGACATCTCTTACTGAATCTATGGGGACAAATTAAAACAAGAAATTGAAAAATCAAAGTCCACGAATGACATGTTGGGAGAGAAGCATAGTGACATATGCTTAATTTAGAAGCTGAATTCAAAACACAGTTATAGCCATATTACCTCATACCCTTGATCATAGACTTAGAATCAAACATCCTAATATGTTTTATGAATCAACAACTAATGAGAGAATTTTATTTAAAAAATTGGCTTCTAAATATTTTTTGCATTATGAGGCTCAAAGTGAAGTAAGGGTAGGAAAAGGGAAGAGAATATGTTTAGTGTTATTTCCTAAGAAGTGCTAAGGTTTATTTTTCCTGGCATGTAGGCAAGTACTTATCTGAGGTTAAAATGTTATCATTGTCAGTAGAATAAGCAGATCCCAATGGTACAGAATAATATTCAGAGGATCTATTATTTTGGGATGAATTTCACTGAACATATACCCACTAAGGAAGATGTTTAATAAGATACATATGTTTTATTCTTTAGATAAGTGTCACTGAAGTATTCTAGCCATTCATTTGTAGAAATATAAATCTTAAGCTAGACTAACAGAAAGATCCAATAACCGTATTATATTCAAATGTAACCACATCTTTTCTATATTGAATTTAAACAATCATGAGAATATGTAATGATTAATTTCTAAGCATATATTTAAATGCTACATTTAAATTCATTCTGTTCATAAAATTCTTCATTAGTTTTATCACAGTTTCCAAAAATTCTGCTTTGAAACCTACACTCGGGATCCTCTGAGGATTTCTTCCACAGGCCTTGGCGTTCCAGCGCGTGAATGGCTTGTGCTGATGGGATGAAGCGTACGTGGTGGGGGATTGCGTCTCCTGGCGGACTGCACTGTGTATGACAGAGCTGATGTACTAAGCTCCAGGGCTCGATTCGGCCAATTTCGGGTTGAAAGGATGGTACTGGATCCAGGTCTCATAAGTAGCTTGTCATCAAGATCTCTAGTGGCCAAATCAGAAACCCACAATGAAATCAGAATTGCTATGTATAGAGAAACAGGACTCAAAAGCTTAGAGTGTAAAATACATTCAAGGGAGAAAAAGGCAAAGTAATCTAGTTTGTACAAACTACATAATCTAGTTCAGGCATAAGAATGTGTTCTGTTTTTTTGTTTTTTTTTTTTTTTAAGTTTATTTATTTTGAAAGAGAGCAAGCAGGGGAGGAGTAGACAGAGGGGAGGAGAGGGAGAATCCCAAGCTGGCTCCACATCGTCAGTGCGGAGCCTGATGTGGGGCTTGAACTCACGAACCGTGAGATCATGACCTGAGCCAAAACCAAGAGTCGGATGCTTAACCGACTGAGCCACCCAGGCACTCTGAGAATGTGTTCTTAAAAGGACATTATTTTAGTCATACAAGTAATTTAATAGAATGGAGATTTGGGAAAGCAAATCCATTATTCACCTGCCAAGACCATGACTTCTTCAGTTACAGTGAAGGCCAACCTGAGGAGTACCTACACTAGAGTGCTTCCCGAAAGTTTACCTCAGGGAATGAGATCCCCACCATATTTGAGGCATTCTTTGTGCCAAAGGAAAGACTTAGTTGAAAGGCAAATATTGCTGCTTGGAAGCAACGTGGCACCGGTGTGGCTCCCACTCAAAGATTAAAATGCTGAGCTCGTGGGGCGCCTAGGTGGCTCAGGCCGTTAAATGTCCTACCTTGGCTCAGGTCATAATCTCTCAGTTCGTGGTTCGAGCCCTGCATCGGGCTCTGTGCTGACAGCTCAGAGCCTGGAGCTTGCTTTGGATTCTGTGTCTCCCTCTCTCTTCCTCTCCCACTTCTGCTCTCTCAAAATAAATTTAAAAATTAAAAAAAAAAAAAAATGCCACGCTTGTTGGAGCCTGCGGGGGTAGGGGTTTGGGTTCCTTGGAAAGCTGGAAGCAGGTAAAAGGTCCAGAGCCTCCTGCTGCCCAGGGCACTAGGACTACAGAAGATCTCTATTTGCATAAGCAACTGAAATAACACTTTTCTGTAAGTACTCGGATAAGTAAAATATCATGTCGAAACAGTTCAGTAGTTTAAACTTTGCCCTACAGATTTGGGGGTTTTTATTTTGTTTTTTTAAAACATAGGAGAGACATTTGTGCTATAAGACACCTAGGAGAGCATTTGGACAAGGAAATGGAGGGAAAGTGAAAGAATTAAGCTCTACCACATGCTCTTTTGGCTTTCAACAAGTTTCTCAAACTTTCAGGCCCTTTGATGTCTTGTTGTGCAAACTATGCCTCAGTGTTTGGAGGACTGTGAAGAGGAAATACCCATCAAGGAATGGACTAAACCTTGAGCATTACTCACAAGAGATCTTGCTGGTCTTCCTGCCTCCCTAACCATTCACTTATTAGCCTTTCCACACCCAAACTCCTTTCCATTACAGAAGCTTTAGGCCTTAAGTGCTCTATGCTTATCTTTATTTTGTCTTTTGGACTACTCATTTATAATTCTGGATTCAGTATCACCTCTAGCCAAGTGACTTCTAGATCACCTTCCAAAGGTGACCTCTTTGATGTTGCCAGTGAGATGGCCTGGCATTATAAACTCAACACACCCCAAACCAAATTCATCTTTATCCCACAACAAGTTTCCCTTGAAACAAGTTTCCCTTCTCAGAGTTGACTTTGGTTCTTCTATTTTTATAGAATCTGATTTCTTTTACAGTAGCTCCTAAAATATTCCATTCCTTTCTTATCTTTTGCTACAACTTGAGTACAGACTTTTAGTAGCTCATGCTTGAACACACACACACACACACACACACACACATACACATACACACACATGCACACACACATGTATATATAGACACACACATATATAATTCTTATTTTTTTTAGCTTTTTTTTTTTAACGTTTATTTATTTTTGAGACAGAGAGAGACAGAGCATGAACAGGGGAGGGGCATAGAGAGAGAGAGACACAGAACCCGAAGCAGGCTCCAGGCTCTGAGCCATCAGCCCAGAGCCCGACGCCGGGCTCGAACTCACAGACCGCAAGATTGTGACCTGAGCTGAAGTTGGACGCTTAACTGACTGAGCCACCCAGGCGCCCCTTTCTTTTAGTTTTTTAATGTTTTTTATTATTTTTGAGAGCGATAGAGTGCAAGTAGGAGAGGGGCAGAGAGAGAGGGAGACACAGAATCTGAAGCAGGCTCCAGGCTCTGAGCCGTCAGCACAGAGCCCAATGTGGGGCTCGAATCCACAAGATGTGAGATCATGACCTGAGCCAAAGTTGGACGCTTAACCGACTGAACCACCCAGACGCCCCCCCCCCTTTTTTTTAAGTAATCTCTCCACCCCAGCATGGGGCTCGAACTCACAATCCCAGGATAAAGAGTTGCATGCTCTTCTCACTGAGCTACTCAGGTGCCCCTTGAATCCCTATGTTAATTAGACTCTTTACCTTCAGTTCCTCCTGCTTCAATCTGTGTTCTGCTGTGAAATCTATCTTTCAGATTCCTGATTTAAATATATGTGCTCCCAACTGAATCATACATTGCTGGCAGAAGTGTCAAATGGTGTAATTAGCTTTGGCAAACTATGGCAGTTTCTTATAAAATTAAACATATACTTGTCCTATGACACTGTCTACATACTGACCCAAGAAAAATGAGGCCATAGGTCTACAAAAAAAAAAGACCTGTGCAAGAATGTTTATAGTGCCTTTAAGCATAACAGCCCTGATCTGGAAACACCCCAGGTGTTCACTAACAGGAGAATGGAAAATGAATTGTGATGTATTCTTACAGTAGAATCTTACTTGGCAATAAAAGAGAAGATCATGTGCAACAACATAAATGGATCTCAAAAACATGGCATTCAAAACCCCCAGTCTGGTCCCAGCCTTCATCAATTTCATAGCCTTTTTTCCCACTAATTACACCATGATATATCTGTTTTAACTCTGAAAGATTGTCAGTGGTCTTAGGTCAGAAGCATTAAAATTGTGACCTACCTCTTCCTTTTCTCATTATAGCAAAACTGGTCTGCTTTCTCTTCTAAACAGTTCTTATTTTCTTGTTTCCAAACCTTTTCCCACACCATTCCTCCTACCTACAATAGCATTGTTGCTCTTCTCTGCTTATCCAAACTCCCATCTTTGAAGGAAAAGTTCAAACCTACAGTTACCCACCAAAATGCCTTCCTTCTTTGGGATCACCATGCATTCATTCTGGGTACCACACACTTGACATTCAGTCACAAAGATGCCCTATATGGGTCTCTTTTTACCCATGTGTGTCTTCTCTTTCCACTTACACTATCTGCTCCTTTAGGATGGAAACCATTTCCTTAGATGTTTTTACTTCACAAATTTCTCTGGTTGCTTGGTAGGTACTCAATATGCATATTGATCAACTGATTTAGCTTTCCTTTTATTTCTCAGTGATCTATGTAAATTCTAGAGTCTATTAAAACTTTATACTTCTTACAGTAGCTTGTCCATTAGGGAGAGATTTCTTGGTTGTAGAGGCATCCCATGGACCAAGAGACCATTCACATTTGGCTGATGACCACTTGCTGCTTGACAGAGATTCATCTACATGTCAAAAGAAAATGTTACTTGTTATTGGTCGGTGAAGATACTTGCTTGGTTTCCCAACTTTGCCGAAAGATAATATTTACAAATTAGGAGATCTGTACATTTTTCTCCTATGCCTTAACTTTTGTAATATCTTTCTCCAGTAGCCTAGCTGGGTCCCCAAGTCCACTGTTAAAATCACAAGTCAGAGTCCTTTTCTCTTCATTTTTAAATGACAGCAGGCAAGGGAAGCCTGATCAACTGAGATGAAAGCTGTTGACAGCCACTCTGATAAGGTATAGAGAACTTCATTACTATCATTATTTACATTAGAAAAGAAAACCAAAAAGAAAACAAAATATGAAACAAAAATAGAAAAAAAAAAGTAAACTCTGATGTAATCTCTTTCACCATCAAACAATCTTCTACTCTGCACAAACATACTTTCTCTTTCACTACCCTGGAGCAGTCAGCTACTGTCATTACCTAAAATCTGAAGACTTTTATTAGAAAGAGTTAATCTTATTTGTTCTAGTGTTATCAGGGTTTAATCTTCCTTGGACTGACATTGCCACCTTGAAGTGCTGTTGATTTTCTCTGTCAGATCATCAGTTCAGTGCCCTTTCTGGCTATCTCCTTTTCTGCTGTAGCATGCATTTTCCTCCTACTTTCTCTCAGGAATCTTTGAACTAATGCTTCTCTTTCCTTTGGTCACTAGCAGCCAGAAACATTTAAGTTAACTATTCATAACTTAGGGTACCTAACCCATAGTCAGACCACTTACTTAAGCATGTTAGAAGTATTTTATTACCACCAAGAACATTAGTTTACCTGGTTAAGCCACCAATGTGATAAGATATGGATGGGCCTTCCTGATTTTATTTTTATGTAACACATATGTAAATCCAGCAGGACAATATCAGCCAGTATGCCAACAAAGCAAATACTAGATCTGGTTGTAAAACTCAGGGTTGATGAGCATGGCTCAAGGATTAGAATCCCCCCACCCCTTTTTTTTTTGGCCACAAGTTAACACTGAAACTACCACGTAGGAATTGGGACTAGATGAGGCGATGTGAGACCAGGTTCATCAGCCTTCTGCAAGAAATGGCTGTCCTTATGTCTGTCCACAGATTTAATTGGGACTTCTTTTTCCTTACTTTGGTTTGCTTTTTATGCCTCAGTTATTAATGAGTACTAAACACCCAAAAGGCAAAAAAGTCAACAGATTCAAATGTCAAAAATAAAAATCAGGTAGGCTGAGAGAAGAGAAAAAGGAGTCAAAATGGAGAAATTCAAAGCATAGGATGTTACCCTTTTCGTCATATCCTTTATTCTTCTCCCAAACAGACTTAGGCTAACCATATAGCTGATTCTACGTTGTGTAACTTATGGGTGACTTTTTAAAAAAGCTGACTATTAACCCTAATTAGCTATTAATTTTTTAAACTGAAATTAAACTTATAAGTGCAGAGTCACTGGATTATTGTGATAAACACATTACTGAAAAAAAGTTAAGTCATAAATAATAAAATTAAGGCAAATAACTCTGAGCAAACTTCTGGCAAGAACAGTCGTAGGTTCTCCAGTACATTCCCGTGTGGGGCTTACTGTATTTGAGGTGATGGACAGCACCTTCGACTGTGGCACTCGAGGTAAAACCAAGGGTTGTGGTTCACTCAGCACACAGGGGCTTTCTGAAACTGGTCTGGTGTTTGCAACATTACTCTCATCATCTGAACAAAGGAATAGAATCTGTTACCCATGGATATCTTCAGACCCACAACAAAACCGAAAAATAATCTTCCCTGAGAATTCATAATCTCAAGATAAGCTTCATGCATTTTTGCAGCCCAACTTAATACCACCTGCATGGTTCAAAAAACAAAACAAAAACAAAAAACAACCCTCAAATTAAGTTAAGTGGTTTCCAAGGCTGGTGATACCTACTTGTACCTAGCAGAAGGAAAAACAACTCTAGAGCAAAGCTGTCCAATAGAATATTTGGAGTTGATGGAAATACTCTACATATGCACTGTCCAATATAATGGCCTCCAGCCACATGTGGCTCTAAAGCCCTTAAATCTGGCTAGTGTTATAACCAAGTAGATTTGGAAAAGAAAAAAACTACAGAAGAGAACTAGAAATGCTAAAATTAAAAACAGAATTAATAGATTAGATACTGCTGAAGACAGAATTAGTGAACTAGAAGAAAAATGTGAAGAAATAATTCTGAATTAAGCACAGAGGAAAAATGAAAAATATGAACTACACACTAAAAAGATAATTTTACTGTATGTAAATTATAACTTAATTTTTAAAATGGATAAAGAAAACCACAATGAAACTTCCTTTTAAGTGTTGTCAAAAAATTAAACATTGATTAGGAAGTACTGATGAGACTGCACACAGGAACTTGTGTACTTGTTAATGGGCATACAGAACTGGTACAATCACTTTGGATAATTTGATGTTATCTAGTAAATTGATGATGCATATTATCTATGACCCAGAAAACTGTATTCCTTGGTATATACCCTAGAGGAAATCTTACACATGTGTACTAGGAGAAGTGTTCAAGATTGTTTATAGCATCATTGATCATAATTTCAAAACACTGGATTTGGGGATTTTAGCACTTCTCATCATCAGTTATAGCTCCAAAGCTCAATTCAAGATGAGGAATCATGTTTCTGAGTAGAATTGACATGCACTCTGGGTCTTCATTGTTTCTAAATCACTTCCATTATCATCATTTGGTTTCCTGCTCTGGTTTAATTCAGAGAAAGTATATCTTTTCTTGACAGAAATGTCCAGCGAAGCTTGTTTCTGCATTAGCAAATTAGGGTTAATAGTAACAATAATTATTCATTTTAATTATTAGGTTTGGTTTTAAAATATTCTTTCAAAAAAAGGGGGGTGCCTGGGTGGTTCAGTTGGTTAAGCATCTGACTCTTGATTTCAGCTCAGATCATGATCTTGTGTTTCATGGGATCAAGCCCCACATCAGGCTCTGTGCTGACCATGTGGAGCCTCCTTGGGATTCATTCTCATTCCCTCTCTCCCTTCCCCTAACCCCCTCTCAAAATAAATAAATAAATATTAAAAAAATAAAATATTCTTTCATAATTTGGATTTTTAAAATGGCCTGATTAAAAGTTAAATGACTAGAGTGGTTAGGGGCACCTTAACTCAGTCCGTTAAGCATCTGACTCTTGATTTCGACTCATGTTACAATCTCCTGGTTTGTGAGTTTGAGTCTTGTGTTGGGCTCTGCACAGACAGTGTGGAGTCTGCTTGGGATTCTCTCTCTCTCTCCCTGCCCCTCCCCCCCCCTCAAAATAAGCAAACTTAAAAAGAAGTTTAAATGACTGTGAAAACAACAAGTTATAAAAATAAATGTTTACATTTCCTCAAGGTTTTACATACTTTTGGGTTACAGTTGACAAACCTTAAAATACCACAAGTTGTCAAATGGTCCTATGCAGTTTGGCTTTGTTCCTCATGGAGGGGTAGAAAAAGTTGCTTTAGTAGTAGGGATAGGTTTGTACCAGCACCGGTAGGTTGGCTCTGATATCAACTAACCAACTGGTCCACACCAAATCCAAAAATGCAAGAGTTATTTCCATACTTCAAGATGTTATTTTTAAAAAGTAATGATAATATCTAACATTTATTACACTCTTACATATTCCAGTAACTATTTTATATCCTCTAATGTAACTCATTTATTCCTTACAGAACCCTATCAGAATTAGTATCATACTAATATAAAGAAATTTAATCACATATATACAGAGTCTGTAGAAGTATACATAGCCACATCCACACATTTACATATGGTTTATGGCTGCATTCAAGGGCAGAGCTGAGTAATTGCAACAGCCCAACCTTGGTAAATTGTGAAAGATGAAATGAAAGTTTTTTCTGATATCTCAATGCTTGATACTGAAAAATGGAAAGAGTCTCTTTATTTATCGCCAGTGTTTATTATTGAGTTGCCTGGCTGGTTCAGTCAGTACAGCATGCCACTCTTGATTTCAGATCGTGAGGTCAAGCCCCACATTGGTCATGAAGCCTACTTAAAATTTAAGAAAAAAAGTATTTATTATTATTGCAGTTTGGATATGACTGTGGACTTTATAATTTATCTCATATTATCAAAACCTTAAACTCATAAACCAGTTAGTTTTTTTATTTTGTGTTGTTTTGTTTTTAGAGACAGTGGGGGAAGTGCAGAGAGAGGGAGAGAGAGTCTCAAGCAGCTCCATACCCAGCACGGAGCCCAACATGGGGTTCAATCTCACCACCCTGAGATTATGACCTGAGCCAAATATCAAGAGTCAGATGCTTAACCAACTGAGCCACGAGGTTCCCCTTAACTAGTTAGTTTTTAAAGGGTGTTGGTTCTAAACTCTAATACTAGCTTTAAAAGAGAACTTGACAAGCATACAACAGAGTGGCTTAAAAAAGAACCCACACAGTATCAAATATAGCAAACATGGAGCAACTGGAACTCTCATACAGTACTGAAGAGTGTAAATAGATGCAACCACTTTGGAAAATTTTTTGACAGTAGCCACTGAAGTTGGAATAGCATGTTTTATGACCCGTTTGTGCTACTTTTAGTCATGTATTACATGCATAAAAGACACATACAAAAATATTCCTGCCAACACTATATGCTGGTAAACTGCAAACTACTCAAATGCCCATCAACAGTAAAATGTGATACAGTCATACAATAGAATATAACAATGAAAATATTGGGGCACCTGGGTGGCTCAGTTGATTGAGCATCTGACTTTGGCTCAGGTCATGATCTCATGGTTCATGGGTTCAAGCCCCATGTCAGGCTCTGTGTTAACAGGTCAGAGCCTGGAGCCTGCTTCGGATTCTGTGTGTCCCTCTCTCTCTGTTCCTCCCCTGCTCATGCTCTGTCTCTCTCTCTCTGGCAGGTAGGAGGGAGGAGAGAGTGGATGATGGGTATTGAGGAGGGCACCTGTTGGGATAAGCACTGGGTGTTGTATGGAAGCCAATTTGACAATAAATTTCATATTTTAAAAAAAAGAAAAAAAGGAAAAACAAAAAAATAAATAAAACTATTTCTCCATCAAAAAAATAAAATAGAAAAATAAAAAAATAAAAATTACCCCCAAAATTAAAAAAATAAAGATTAAAAAAATGTTTAAAAAAAACCAATGAAAATATTACTACAAGCAAAACAGTTGAATTTAGCAATGTTGAGTTTAAAAAGACAGATGCAGAATAGTATATACTATAGCAATCCATTCTTATAAAGTTATAAAACAGACAAAATTAATCCTAATAGGATAGGGTTACTCTTCGGGATGTAGAAGTTTAGTAAGTGACTGAGAAAGCACGAGAAGGGTTTGTGAAGTGTTGGTAACATTTTATTCTTGGTCTGGGCACTGGTCATATATGTGGATTCATTTTTTTTTTTTTTACTTGAAGTATAGTTGACACATGAGTTTCAGGTGTACAACACAATGATTTGACAATTATGTACATTTCAGAATTCTTGCTACTGATGCATAGTTACCATCTCTTACCAAAATTGTTACTATATTTTGAATATATTCCCTATACTGTACTTTCATCCCAGTGACTTATTGTATAACTGGCAGTTTGTACCTCTTAATCTTCCTCACCTATTTCATTTATCCCCCACCACCCTTCCCTCTGGCAACCACTAGTTTGTTCTCTGTGAGTCTGTTTTTATTTCCCTTACTTTTCCCCTTTTGTTTCCCTTTCCCACTTATTTTTTTTAATATTTATTTTGAGAGAGAAAGAGCAAGAGTGGGGTAAGAGCAGAGAAAGAGGCGGAGAGAGATAATCCCAAGCAGGATCTGCGCTATCAGTGCAGAGCCTGACACAGGGCTTGAACTCACAAACCGTGACATTATGACCTAAGCTGAAATCAAGTGTCAGACACTTAACTGACTGAGCCACACAGGCACCCCTATTTCGTTTTTTACATTACACTTAGAAGTTAAATCATGGTATTTGTGTTTTTCTATCTTATTTAACTTAGTATAATACTTTTTAGGACCATCCATGTTGTTGGGAATGGCAAGATTTCTTTCTTTTTTTTCAATGGTTATTTTTTTTTATTTTTATTTTTTTTCAATATATGAAGTTTATTTTCAAATTGGTTTCCATACAACACCCAGTGCTCATCCCAAAAGGTGCCCTCCTCAATACCCATCACCCACCCTCCCCTCTCTCCCACCCCCCATCAACCCTCAGTTTGTTCTCAGTTTTTAAGAGTCTCTTATGCTTTGGCTCTCTCCCACTCTAACCTCTTTTTTTTTTTTTCTTCCCCTCCCCCATGGGTTCCTGTTAAGTTTCTCAGGATCCACATAAGAGTGAAACATATGGTATCTGTCTTTCTCTGTATGGCTTATTTCACTTAGCATCACACTCTCCAGTTCCATCCACGTTGCTACAAAGGGCCATATTTCATTCTTTCTCACTGCCACGTAGTACTCCATTGTGTATATACCACAATTTCTTTATCCATTCATCAGTTGATGGACATTTAGGCTCTTTCCACAATTTGGCTATTGTTGAGAGTGCTGCTATAAACATTGGGGTACAAGTGCCCCTATGCATCAGTACTCCTGTATCCCTTGGGTAAATTCCTAGCAGTGCTATTGCTGGGTCATAGGGTAGGTCTGTTTTTAATTTTTTGAGGAATCTCCACACTGTTTTCCAGAGTGGCAGCACCCGTTTGCATTCCCACCAACAGTGCAGGAAGACTCTCGTTTCTCCACATCCTCTCCAGCATCTATAGTCTCCTGGTTTGTTCATTTTAGCCACTCTGACTGGTGTGAGGTGATATCTGAGTGTGGTTTTGATTTGTATTTCCCTGATGAGGAGCGACATTGAGCATCTTTTCATGTACCTGTTGGCCATCCAGATGTCTTCTTTAGAGAAGTGTCTATTCATGTTTTCTGCCCATTTCTTCACTGGGTTATTTGTTTTTTGGGTGTGGCGTTTGGTGAGCTCTTTATAGATTTTGGATACTGGCCCTTTGTCCGATATGTCATTTGCAAATATCTTTTCCCATTCCGTTGGTTGCCTTTTAGTTTTGTTGATTGTTTCCTTTGCTGTGCAGAAGCTTTTTATCTTCATGAGGTCCCAATAGTTCATTTTTGCTTTTAATTCCCTTGCCTTTGGGGATGTGTCGAGTAAGAAATTGCTACGGCTGAGGTCAGAGATGTCTTTTCCTGCTTTCTCCTCTAGGGTTTTGATGGTTTCCTGTCTCACATTCAGGTCCTTTATCCATTTTGAGTTTATTTTTTTGAATGGTGTAAGAAAGTGGTCTAGTTTCATTCTTCTGCATGTTGCTGTCCAGTTCTCCCAGCACCATTTGTTAAAGAGACTGTCTTTTTTCCATTGGATGTTCTTTCCTGCTTTGTCAAAGATTAGTTGGCCATACTTTTGTGGGTCTAGTTCTGGGGTTCCTATTCTATTCCATTGGTCTATGTGTCTGTTTTTGTGCCAATACCATGCTGTCTTGATGATGACAGCTTTGTAGTAGAGGCTAAAGTCTGGGATTGTGATGCCTCCTGCTTTGGTCTTCTTCTTCAAAATTACTTTGGCTACCCAGGGCCTTTTGTGGTTCCATATGAATTTTAGGATTGCTTGTTCTAGTTTCGAGAAGAATGCTGGTGCAATTTTGATTGGGATTGCATTGAATGTATAGATAGCCTTGGGTAGTATTGACATTTTGACAATATTTATTCTTCCAACCCATGAGCACGGAATGTTTTTCCATTTCTTTATATCTTCTTCAGTTTCCTTCATAAGCTTTCTATAGTTTTCAGCATACAGATCTTGTACATCTTTGGTTAGATTTATTCCTAGGTATTTTATGCTTCTTGGTGCAATTGTGAATGGGATCAGTTTCTTTATTTGTCTTTCTGTTGCTTCATTATTAGTGTATAAGAATGCAACTGATTTCTGTACATTGATTTTGTATCCTGCAACTTTGCTGAATTCATGTATCCGTTCTAGTAGACTTTTGGTGGAGTCTATCTGGTTTTCCATGTATAATATCATGTCATCTGCAAAAAGTGAAAGCTTGACTTCATCTTTGCCAGTTTTGATGCCTTTGATTTCCTTTTGTTGTCTGATTGCTGATGCTAGCACTTCCAACACTATGGTAAACAACAGCAGTGAGAGTGGACATCCCTGTCGTGTTCCTGATCTCAGGGGGAAAGCTCTCAGTTTTTCCCCATTGAGGGTGATATTAGCTGTGGGCTCTTCATAAATGGCTTTTATGATGCTTAAGTATGTTCCTTCTATCCCGACTTTCTTGAGGGTTTTTATTCAGAAAGGATGCTGAATTTTGTCAAATGCTTTTTCTGCATCGATTGACAGGATCATATGGTTCCTATCTTTTCTTTTATTAATGTGATGTATCACGTTGATTGATTTGCGAATGTTGAACCAGCCCTGCATCCCAGGAATGAATCCCACTTGATCATGGTGAATAATTCTTTTTATGAGCTGTTGAATTCGATTTGCTAGTATCTTATTGAGAATTTTTGCATCCATATTCATCAGGGATGTTGACCTATAGTTCTCTTTTGTTACTGGGTCTCTGTCTGGTTTAGGAATCAAAGTAATACTGACTTCATAGAATAAGTCTGGAAGTTTTCCTTCCCTTTCTATTTTTTGGAACAGCTTGAGAAGGATAGGTATTATATCTGCTTTAAATGTCTGGTAGAATTCCCCAGGGAAGCCATCTGGTCCTGGACTCTTATTTGTTGGGAGATTTTTGATAACTGATTCAATTTCTTCACTGGTTATGGGTCTGTTCAAGCTTTCCATTTCCTCCTGTTTGAGTTTTGGAAACATGTGGGTGCTTAGGAATTTGTCCATTTCTTCCAGGTTGTCCAGTTTGTTGGCATATAATTTTTCATAGTATTCCCTGATAATTGCTTGTATTTCTGAGGGATTGGTTGTAATAATTCCATTTTCATTCATGATTTTATCTATTTGGGTCATCTCCCTTTTCTTTTTGAGAAGGCTGGCTAGAGGTTTATCAATTTTGTTTATTTTTTCAAAAAACCAACTCTTGGTTTCATTGATATGCTCTACAGGTTTTTTAGATTCTATATTGTTTATTTCTGCTCTGATCTTTATTATTTCTCTTCTTCTGCTGGGTTTGGGGTGTCTTTGCTGCTCTGCTTCTGTTTCCTTTAGGTGTGCTGTTAGATTTTGTATTTGGGATTTTTCTTGTTTCTTGAGATAGGCCTGGATTGCAATGTATTTTCCTCTCAGGACTGCCTTCACTGCATCCCAAAGCGTTTGGATTGTTGTATTTTCATTTTCGTTTGTTTCCATTTTTTAATTTCTTCTCTAATTGCCTGGTTGACCCATTCATTCTTTAGTAGGGTGTTCTTTAACCTCCATGCTTTTGGAGGTTTTCCAAACTTTTTCCTGTGGTTGATTTCAAGTTTCATAGCATTGTGGTCCGAAAGTATGCATGGTATGATCTCAATTCTTGTATACTTATGAAGGGCTGTTTTGTGACCCAGTATGTGATCTATCTTGGAGAATGTTCCATGTGCACTCGAGAAGAAAGTATATTCTGTTGCTTTGGGATGCAGAGTTCTAAATATATCTGTCAAGTCCATCTGATCCAATGTATCAGTCAGGGCCTTTGTTTCTTTATTGATCCTGTGTCAAGATGATCTATCCATTGTTTTAAGTGGAGTATTAAAGCCCCCTGATATTACCACATTCTTATTAATAAGGTTGCTTATGTTTGTGATTAATTGTTTTATATATTTGGGGGCTCCTGTATTTGGTGCATAGACATTTATAATTGTTAGCTCTTCCTGATGGATAGTCCCTGTACTTATTATATAATGCCCTTCTTCATCTCTTTTTACAGCCTTTAATTTAAAGTCTAGTTTATCGGATATAGGTATGGCTACTCCAGCTTTCTTTGACTTCCAGTAGCATGATAAATAGTTCTCCATCCCCTCACTTTCAATCTGAAGGTGTCCTCAGGTCTAAAATGAGTCTCTTATAGACAGCAAATAGATGGGTCTTGTTTTTTTTATCCATACTGATACCGTATGTCTTTTGGTTGGAGCGTTTAGTCCACTTACATTCAGTGTTATTATTGAAAGATATGGGTTTAGAGTCATTGTGATGTCTGTAGATTTCATGCTTGTAGTGATGTCTCTGGTATTTTGTGGTCCTTGTAACATTTCACTCACAGAATCCCCCTTAGGATCTCTTGTAGGGCTGGTTTAGTGGTGATGAATTCCTTCAGTTTTTGTTTGTTTGGGAAGACCTTTATCTCTCCTTCTATTCTAAATGACAGATTTGCTGGGTAGAGGATTCTCGGCTGCATATTTTTTTCTGTTCATCGCCTTGAAGATTTCCTGCCATTCCTTTCTGGCCTGCCAAGTTTCAGTAGATAGGTCTGCCACTAGTCTTATGGGTCTCCCTTTGTAGGTTAGAGCCTGTTTATCCCTAGCTGCTTTCAGAATTTTCTCTTTATCCTTGTGTTTTGCCAGTTTCACTATGATATGTCGTGCAGAAGATCGATTCAAGTTATGTCTGAAGGGAGTTCTCTGTGCCTTTTGGATTTCAATGCCTTTTTCCTTCCCCACATCAGGGAAGTCTCAGCTATGATTTGTTCAGGTACACCTTCAGCCCCTTTCTCTCTCCCTTCCTCTTCTGGAATTCCTATTATCCGGATATTGTTCCGTTTGATTGCATCACTTAGTTCTCTAATTCTCCTCTCATACTCCTGGATTTTTTTTTTTATCTCTCTTTTTCTCAGCTTCCTCTTTTTCCATAATTTTATCTTCTAAGTCACCGATCTCTCCTCTGCCTCCTCAATCCAAGCTGTGGTCGCCTCCATTTTATTTTGCACATCATTTATACTATTTTTTTTAGCTCCTCATAACTATTTCTTAGTCCTTGATCTCTGTAGCAATAGATTCTCTGCTGTCCTCTATACTTTTTTCAAGCCCAGCGTTTAATTTTATGACTATTATTCTAAATTCTTTTTCCATTATATTGCTTAAATCGTTTTTGATGAATTTGTTAGCTGTCGCTACTTCCTGGAGTTTCTTTTGAGGAGAATTCTTCCGTTTCATCATTTTGGGTAGTCCCTGGGGTAGCTCCAAACTGCAGGGCACTTCCCCTGTACTGTCCAGAGTACAGTGGGCAGGGCCTCAGTCAGACCCAATGTCTGCTCCCAGCCCACTGCTGGGGCCACAATCAGACTGGTGTGTACCTTATCTTCTCCTCTCCCAGGGGAAGGACTCACTGTGGAGTAGTGTGACTCCCATCTGGGCTACTTGCACACTGCCAGGATTGTGGTGCTGCTTCGATGGGATCTGGAGTATTAGCTGGGGTGGATCCGCAAGGTGCCGAGGGGCAGGAGGAGCAGGCTCAGCTCACTTTGCCTTTGGTAGTGCAGGAGGGGCCTATCAGCACCAGGAGGGAGGCAGACTCGGTGGAGGGATGGATCCACAGAAGCACACAGTTGGGTGTTTGTGCGGTGCAAGCAAGTTTGGTGATGGGAACTGGTTCCTTTTGGAAATTCGGCTGGGGGATGGGAGAGGGAGATGGCGCTTGCCAGTGCCTTTGTTCCCCGCCAAGCTGAGTGCTGTCTTCTAGGGTTCAGCAACTCTCCCTCCTGGTGTCCTCTCGCCCTCCCTGCTCTCTGAGAACAGAGCTATTGACTTTTAACATTCCAGATGTAAGTCCTGCTGGCTGTCAGAACTCATGCAGTCTGGCCCCTCCGCTTTTGCAAGCCAGACTTGGGGGCTCTGCCTTGCTGGGTGGCTGCCCCTCCACTGCCCCGGCTCCCTCCTGCCAGTCCGTGTAGCACGCACCACCTCTCCACCCTTCCTACCCTCTTCCATGCGCCTCTTGTCTATGCTTGGCTCCGGAGAGTCCATTCTGCTAGTCTTCTGGCGGTTTTCTGGGTTATTTAGGCAGAGGTGGGTGGAGTCTAATCGATCAGCAGGACACGGTGAGCCCAGTGTCCTCCTACCCCACCATCTTCCCGAAATCCTCTTTTAACGTATTTTAAAATACAGTTTGCTAATATTTTGTTGAAGATTTTTGTATGTGTGTTCATCAGGGATATTGGTCTGTAATTTTATGTTTTTGTGTTTGTCTTCTTTTGTATCAGGATAATTCTGATCTTATAGAATGAACTTGGAAGCATTCCTTCCTCTTCTGTTTTTTGGAATAGTTTGAGAGGGGTAGTTATTAATTTGTCTTAAAATGTTTGCTAGAATTCACCTGTAAAGCATCATGTCCCAAACTTTTCTTAGAAAATTTTTTATTACAAATTCAAAATTCTGTTACTAATAATTGATCTGTTCAGATTTTCTAGTTCTTTCTCATTTATTCTTAGAGAATTGTATGTTTCCATTAATTTATCCATTTCTTCTAGATTATCTAATTTGTTGGTATATGATTTTTGATATAGTGTCTTATTATCCTTGCATTTCTCTGGATTAGTTTGTACCTTCTCTTTCATTTCTGATTTTATTTGGGCCCTCTTTTTTTATTGGTGAGTGTGGTACTAAAGGTTTATCAATTTTAATTTTCAAAGAAACAGCCCTTAGTTTCAGTGATCTTTTCTAATGATTTGTAGTCTCTAATTCATTTGTTTCTACTTTGAGCATGATTATTTTCTTCCTTCTGCTAACTCTGGGCTTTGTTCTACTTTTTCTAATGCCTTTATGTGTAAAATTTGAAAGTTTGAGACTTTTCTTGGTTTTTCAGATAGCCCTGTATTGCTATAACCTTCCCTCTTGGAAGCACTTTTGCTGTGTCCCAAAGATTTTGAACCATCATGTTTCCATTTTCATTTGTATCCAGGTATTTTTTGATTTCCTCTTCAATTTTTTTCATTGACCCATTTGGGCTATTTAGTAATATGTTGTTTAGCCTCCACGTGTTTGTATTTCTTCCTGTTTTTTTCTTGTAATTGATTTCTCATTTCATACCATTGTGATTGGAAAAGATACTTGATATTATTTAAATGTTAAATTTATTGAGACTGATTTTGTGGACTAACATGATCTATCCTTGAGAATGTTCCATGTATACTTGTTTCATGTGTATTCTGTTTTAGGATGGAATCTTCTGTATATATCTGTTAACTCTACCATGTGTGATGTATCATCCAAAGCCACTGTTTCCTTATTGATCTGCTATCTAAATGATATATACATATATAGATATGGGATGTTGAAGTCCCCTCATATTATTGTATTATACTGTACATTTCTACCTTTGTGTTTGTTAATATTTGCTTCATATATTTAGGTACTCCTATATTGGATGTGTAGATATTTACAATTATTATATTCTCTTGTTGGATTGATCCCTTCATTATTATGTAATGCTTCTCTTTGTTTTAAATTTTTTTTAACGTTTTTATTCACTTTTTGAGAAACAGAGACTGTGAGCGGGGGAGGGACAGAGAGAGAGGGAGACACAGATCCAAAGCAGTCTCCAGGCTCTGAGCTGTCAGCACAGACCCTGATGCAGGGCTCAAAACCAGAAACTGTGAGATCGTGACCTCAGCCAAAGTCTGTCGCCCAACAGACTGAGCCACCCAGGTGCCCCTATATTCTTTGTTTTAAAGTCTCTTTTGTCTGATGTAAGTATAGCTACTCTAAGTTTCTTGTGGTTTCCATTTGCATGAAATATCTTTTTCTATCCCTTCACTTTTAATCTCTGTGTGTCCTTAAATCTAAAATGAGTTTCTTTTAGGCAGCATACATATGCGTCTTGTTTTTTTTATCCAGTTACCAAATTTTATTTTTGAGAGAGAGCCTGAGTGGGGGAGGGGCAGAGAGACAGGGGGATAGAGGATCCCAAACGGGTGCTGTGCTGACAGCAGTGAGCCTGATGCCAGGCTCAAACTCATGAACTGTGAGATCATGACCTGAGCTGAAGTTGGATGCTCAACCAACTGAGCCACTAGGCACCCCTAGTCACCAAATTTCTTTTGATTGGAGCATTTAGTCCATTTACTTAAAGTAATTATTGGTAGGTATATACTTATGGCCATTTTGTTAATTGTATTCTTGTTATTTTTGCATTCTTCCCTGTTCTTTTCTTCTTTTTTTGCTCTCTTCCCTTGTGGTTTGATGACTTCCATTATTGTTATTTTTGGATTCCTTTCTGTTTTGCGTGTATCTGTCATAGGTTGTCAGTGTGACATCTGTAACATCCTATTTATATATAGTAGTCTATATTAAGTTGATGGTTCCTTAACTTTGAATACATTCTAAAAGCACTAGATTTTTATTCCTTCATGTTTTATGTATATGATATCATATTTTAGATCTTTTTATTTGGTGTATCTTGACCAACTTTTATAGGTATAATACAAGTTACTACTTATACTAGCTTTATAAGGGATTGATTACTACCATTACTATATGTTTGCTTTTAACAGTAAAATATTTTTCCTTTCGAAATTTTCTTCTACTTATGGCCTTTTCATTTCCACTTAAAGTGCCTTTAACATTCTTTGTAAGGCTGGTTTAGTAGTGATGAACTCTAACTTTTGTTTGTCTGGGAAACTCTTTCTGAATGATAACCCTGCCAGGTAGTATATTCTTGATTGTAGGTTATTCATTTCAGCACTTTGAATATATTATGCCACACCCTTCTGGTTTGCAGAGTTCCTACTCAAAAATCAGCTGATAGCCTTATGAGGTTTCTCTTGTATGTAACTGTTACCTTTTCTCTTGCTGCTTTTAAGATTCTTTGTCTTTAATTTTTGCCATTTTAATTATGTGTCTTGGTGTGGACTTCCTTAAGTTCATCATATTTGAGTTTTTCTGCAATTCCTGGGCCTGGATCTCTGTTTCCTTCCCAAGATTAGGGACGTTTTGGCTATTATTTCTTCAAATAAGTTTTCTACTGTCTTCTCTCTCTCGTTCTCTCTCTATCTCTCTCTCTCCTTCTGTGACCCCTGCAATGTGAATGTCATTACACTTAGTATTATCACGGAGGTTTCTTAACCTAGTCTCTTTTTAAAATTCTTTTTTCTTTTTGCTGTTCAGTTTGGTTACTTTCCATTACCCTGTCTTTCAGATCACTGAACCATTCTCCTGCATCCTCTAATCTGCTGTTGATTCCCTCTGGTGTATTTTTCACTTCAGTTACTGCATTTTTCAATCTGTTTCTTTTATATTTTCTATACCTTTCTATCTTCTACTATTCTCTCAAGTCCAGTGAATATCTTTGAACTCTTCAGTAGGTAGATTGCTTATCTCTATTGCATTTAGATGTTTTTCTATTGTTCTGTCTTGTTCTTTCATTTCAACCTATTCCTTGGTCTCCTGATTTTTTCTGATTCTTTGCTTCTGTGTATTAGGCCTGATTCTGAAAGTGGTTGCCTTATGTAGAAGGTATCCTGTGGTGTGTTATAGTGCATTCCACCCTGGTCACCAGAACCAGGGCTATCCCCTGTGTGGGCTACCTGCACCCTCTGTTGTTCTTGACCCAAGACTACTGTGGGAGCTCTTGTGGGAGTGTTTGCCTCTTGAGCACCTCACTGAGAAGCCTGGCTGAAGCTGCTGTAGGCTCAGTGGTGAGCAAGACTAGTCCTCAGCCTAGCCGTTGCAGTGACCCACTGTGACTGCTGCAGGTGCAGTATTTGGCAGGTCTTGCCCCTGGTGTGGCTAGCTGAGAGACTCAGCAGCACTTACTGTTGACATGCTGGTATGTTAGGTTAGCTTCCCCACTTCCCAGGGCAGGCATCACTTTGTAGATGAGCTGCTCTTGGCCAAGGCTGACTGCCAGGTGTGGCAGGGTGGGAGCCACTTCTGGAGGCACCTGCCAAGTTGGTTGGGTTGGGTGGGGTGAGATCACAGGGAAATGCTGGAGCAGAGCAAGTAATGCCAACAAGATAGATGGAGGTGTCAGAACTGGCTCCCACAAGTGTCTTTTCTGAGTTAGGGAAAGGATAATGGTGTCTGCAAGTACTTCTCTTCCTAGAGAAAGTTGCCACACATCCCTTTTTCTCTGGCATATGTCCTAAAATTAGTCAAGAAATAGCCAGGAAGATGATGGAAGATACCTAGGCTCTCTTTGTCCCATGAATACAACTAGATAAGTATCAAATATCTGAGAAATCAACCTGAAGACTGACAGAACAACTCCACAACTAAAGAGAGAAGAGGCCATATCGAAGAAGGTAGGAAGTGCAGAGATGTGGTTTGGGGCGGAAATGGATCTTGGCTGATGTGGAGGGGTGGGAGCAATGAATGCAGAGAAGGGTGAGAGCGAGAGGAGCATACAGGGGAATACACAAGGAGAACGTTTCCCCATAGTCACTGGCTTAGAAAATGAGAAGGGCAGAATTTCATGAGTTCTTGCAACCAGCGGGGCTTAAAGCCTGGAGTTGTAAAAGTCAGCAGGCTTGGCTAGGATAGAGCCAAGTGTTCCTGAGAGCATTCACAAGAGACACCACTCCAAGAACAAAAGAGCTGGCTAGTGCCATTTTCCTCCCCCACCCCTCAGCATAAACACAGCCACCTGTGGGAATCAGTACAGTGCACACACCAGCTGCCTACACTAAGCCCCACACCCTGCGCTCCAATGGAATTGCCCTCCTCAGTCATGCTAACTTTGTCCCAGTGTGGCAGGACCTCCCCCAGAAGACCAGCACAAACCCTGCCTATACCACATCTCTCAACCAGAGAGTTTTACAGGGCTTCAGTTCCAGTGGAGGTGTGACAGGTCTCATTTCACAAGCACACAAGAGCATACCTAGTTTTAACTCACCACATTGAGGTTTGGGACCACACACTTGCCCACTGCAGGCAAGGCAAGCCTCTGCAGATGACTGACCTGAAGGACAGAGCATCCAGAACACAACAGCAGAGCATATGCAGCACACACATGGCATGAAGTGCCAGGCCCTGGCCACTATATGACCTCTTCCTCATAAAGCCATTACTCTCAGGAATAAGGGATACAACTGGCTTCTCTAGAACAGAGAAGCAGTCAGAGGCTTAGACAAAGTGAGAAGACAGAGAAATTTATCCTAAATGAAAAAACAAAGTCACTGCCAGAGATGTAAGTGAAACAGATATAAACAATCATGAGGGTACTCACTACACTTGAGAAAAGAATGGAAGACACCAGTGAGACCCTTACCACAGAGATAAAAGAGTTAAAAAAGAACCAAAAAATGAAAAGTACAATAAACGGGATTAGAAACCTGCATGATGCAAAGAATAGCAGGTTGAAAGAATCAGAAGAACAAATTCATGACCTAGAAGACAAAATAATAGAAGGCAATGAGGTTGAACAAAAGGGAAAGAATACCGCAAATCGAACACAGACTTAAAGAGCTCATTGACTGTATCAAACATTATGTTTGTATTATAGGAGTCCCAGAAGAAGAGAGAGTAAAGGGGGCATAAAATTTATTTGAAGAAATAATAGCTGAAAACTTCCCTAATCTGAGGAAGGAAACATATCCAGATCCAAGAGGCATGGAGAGTTCCAAACAAAGTCAACAAAAGCAGACCATACCAAGACATATTGTAATTAAATTTGCAAAATACAGTGATAAAGAAAAAATCTTAAAAGCAGCAAGACAAAAGAAGTCACTAACTTACGAAGAAAAACCCATAAGGCTAGCAGGAGATCTGTTAACAGAAACTTGGTAAGCCAGTAGGGAGTGGCATGAAATATTCAGAGTGCTGAATGGGAAAAATCTGCAGCCAGGAATACTCTTTTAGCAAGGCTATCATTCAAAATAGAAGGAGAGTGGGAAGCCTGCATGGCTCAGTTGGTTGAGCGTCCAACTTCAGTTTAGGCCATGATCTCATGGTTCATGAGTTCAAGCCCTGCATCGGGCTTGCTGCTCTCAGTGCAGAGCCCACTTTGGATCCTCTGTCTCCCTCTCTCTCTGTCTCTCCCCTGCTCATGCTCTCTCTCAAAAATAAATAAACATTAAAAAAAATAATAGAAGGAGATAAATAGTTTCTCAGACAAACAAAAACTAATGGAGTTTGTGACCACTAAAACACCCCTGCAAGAAATACTAAAGGGGATTCTCTGAGTGAAAAGAATTGACTAAAAGTGGACGGTATAAAGGCAGGAAAAACAAAATCAGTAAAAATGAGTATTTCTGTAAAAAAAAAAATTAGTCAAGAAACTCACAAACAAGAATATAAAATATAATATATACCTAAACTGTGGGGAGGCAAGGAAAAAAAGAATGGGTTCAAACTTAAACAACCATCAACTTAATATAGACTGCTATATGCAGAAGAGGTTATATGCAAACCTGATGGTAACCATATATAAAAAAACTACTAACATGCAAATAGTAAAAGAAGGAAATCCAAATATGTCACTAAAGAAAATATCAAAACACAAAAAAGAGAAGACAAGAAGGGATCAGAAAATTCCAGAAATAATCACAAGTAATTAAATGGCAATAAATACATAAAAATTAATAATTACTTTGAATGTAAACAAACTAAATACTCCAATCAAAAGACATAATGTGTCAGAATAGATTAAAAAACAGCACCCATCTATATATCCTGCCTACAAGAGACTCATTTTAGACCATAAAGATACCTACATATTGAAAGTGAGAGGATGGAGAAACATTTATCACACAACTAGATGTCAAAATAAAGGCAGAATAGCAATACTTGTATCAAACTAGACTTTAAAACAAAAACTTGGTAACAAGAAAAAAAGTGGTGCTATATTAATAATAAAGGGAACAATCCAAGAAGATCTAACAACTGTAAATATTTATGCATCTAACATGGAAGCACCCAAATACATAAAACAGTAACAAACATAAAGGAACTGATAATAATACAATAACAGGAGACTTTAACATCCCACTTACATTGGTGAACATATCATCTAAGCAGAAAATTAACAAGGAAATAATGGCTTTGAATGACACACTGGACTGGATGGACCTAATAGATATATTCAGAACATTCCATCCTAAAACAGAATACACATTCTTTTCAAATGCACACCGAACATTCTCTAGAGTAGATCACATATTTAGGCCACAAATAAGCCTCAACAAATACAGGATTGAAATCATACAATGTACCTTTTCTTTTTTTTTTTTTTTTAATTTTTTTTTTTTAACGTTTATTTATTTTTGAGACAGAGAGAGACAGAGCATGAATGGGGGAGGGTCAGAGAGAGAGGGAGACACAGAATCTGAAACAGGCTCCAGGCTCTGAGCCATCAGCACAGAGCCTGACGCGGGGCTCGAACTCACAGACCGCGAGATCATGACCTGAGCCGAAGTCGGACGCTTAACTGACTGAGCCACCCAGGCGCCCCACAATGTACCTTTTCTGATAACAACATTATGAAACCAGAAGTCAATGACACACACACAAAAAAAAATCTGGAAAGACCACAAATACATGGAGGTTAAATACCATGCTACTAAACAATGAGTGACTCAAATAGGAAATAAAATAAGAAATTTTAAAAAATACATGGAAACAAACGAAAATATAATAGTCTAAAACCTTTGGGATGCAGCAAAAGCTGTCCTAAGGGGGAAGTATATAGCAATACAGGCCTACCTTAAGAAGCAAGAAAAATCTCAAATAAACAATCTAATCTTACACCTAAAGGAGATAGAAAAAGAACAATAAACAAAGTGTAAAGCCAACAGAAGGAAGGAAATAATGAAGATGAGAGCAGAGATAAGTCACATAAAAACTAAAAAACAAAACAGAACAATAGAGAGGAGGAGTTAGATGGCAGAGAAGTAGGGGGACCTTGGGCTTTCCTAGTCCCTCAAACAGCTGTATTGAGGTCAGATCACTTGGAACACCCAGGAAATCGACCTGTGGACTGGCAGAAGGATCTCTGCAGTTAGAGGGAGACAGTGTGGCAGGTGTGAGGTGCATGGAAGTGAATTTGGGGAGAGAATGGCAGTGCCATGGAGGGGAAGGGAACTTTCTGTGGAGAGACAAAAGGGAGAGAAAGAAAAAGGGGTTCAGAGAGTGCAGCGTTGGTTTTGCACAAGAGGAAAACCTCTCTGGACCATGGACTGGGGACCGGGAAGTACTGAGTGTTGCAGGTTTTGTTTGTTTGTTTGCTTGCTTGCTTGCTTGTTTTTTCCAAGCAGCGTTTGGAGCTCAAACTCAAGTTTTGGAAGTGTGCAACTTTCTCTGGAGCAGAGCCATGGAGTACACCCCTGGTGAACAGGGAGCTGACTTTGGAGTGCATAGCATGGTGTAGAGATCTCCAGGGCACATTGAAAGAGATTATTCCCCTAACTGGAGTACTTTTGAAAGAGGGTATATTGCCTCCCCAAGAGCAAAACATTCTGCAAGTGCCAGCAAAACACTTTCATCAGCAGGGGACAGAGGTGCATTCAGAGGGAACATAACCTTTGCTGCTTTTAGTGGTGCTATACCATATATTCCACACACAGCTCAGATGTGGGACTGTTTTTCAGGGTGAAATGACTTCAGACACAGTGTAGAAAGCCCTAATCTGGAGGATGGGGTGGGTCCACACAGTGCTAGGTCCTTTAAGACTTTGAGTTTTGAATCACAGCCGTGTGCCAAAGAAAAAATGCAGTAAACTTGTGGCACACTGTAAACTGACTTCCCTCGCTATTCTGTGAGGGCTGCCTGAACAGCAGGGGTTGTGAGATCCCCTGTTCAGGGAGGAGAGATTGAGGAGGTGCCATTTCCTGCCCCCCGACATACACCAAAACAGTGGGACTTGAGAGAGCAACATAGTGGCCCCCAGTGGAGGCAAGAGCCACTTACACCAAACCCCTCTCCCCTATGCCTGGCAACTGCTTATTTACTGGGGCAAGACTGACTGAGCCAATGCAGCAGGACTCTCCTCCAGAAGACCAGCACAGCCAGTACCCTGTGTGTGCCAAGTGTACTGAAAAACAAGTGCTTCAAAACGACAACAGCAATTCTGGTAGAAATAGGACCAGGCTTACTTTTCTTTTGGAATCAGACTCATAGTTCTCATTTCCTCCCCGTACCCCTCAGGCTTCTTTTTTGCTTTTCTTTCTTTTTCCTTAATTTTTCCTTGGAATTAGCCTTGTTTTTTTGATTCACTGTTGGGGTTTTTTTTGGTTCCCTTTCCTTTTCTCTTTTTTTGAGATCAGTTGTTTTTTTTTTTTTTTTTTCCTCCTCCTTAGGCTTATTTTAACAAACAAATCAAAGCACACCTAGTTAAAGGTCTAGACACTCCCCACCACAAGCAAGGAGGAGCTCTGCAGAGGACTGACCAGTGGGAAAGAGCAGCCAAAACACAACAGCAGAGTGCACACCGGAAATGCTTCTGGAAATGCCAGGCCCTGGACAGTGTATGACCCCTTTTTAATGTAGCATTACTCTCAGGTGCAGGAAATGTACCAAGCTTTTAAAACACACAAAGACAGAATCTTAGCCAAAATGACAAGATGGAAAACTTCTCCCCAAAACAAAATTCAGGAAGAAATCACAGCTAAGGAATTGCTTAAAACAGATTTAAGCAATATATCTGAACAATAATTTAAAATACCACGCATAAGGCTAATAGCTCAGCTTGAAAAAAGCATAGGGGACACCAGAGAAATACTTGCTGCAGAGATCAAAGACCTAAAAACTAGTCAGGCTGAAATAAAAAACGCTATAACTGAGATACAAAACCAACTGGATACAGTCATAGTGAGGAGTGAAGGGAAGAGAGGAGAGAATAGGTGATATGGAAGATAAAATTATGGAAACTAATAAAGCTGAAAAGAAGAGGAAAAGGAAAATCTTAGATATTGAGAGGAGACTTAGAGAACTTAGTGATTCCGTAAAATGAAACAATATCCGTATCATAGGAGTCCCAGAAGAAGAGCAGGGAAAAGGGGCAGAAGGCTTATTTGAACAAATTATAGATGAGAACTTCCCTAATTTGGGGAAGGAAACAGGCATTCATGTCCAAGAGGCACAGAGAACTCCCCTCAAAGTCAATAAAAACTGGTCAACACCACAACATATCACAGTGAAACTTGCAAAATATAGAGAGAATTCTGAAAGCAGCTAGGAACAAAAGGTCATTAATCTATAAGGGTAGACACATAAGGTTAGTAGCAGACCTATCCACTGAAATTTGGCAGGCCCAAAGGGAGTGGCAGGAACTATTCAATGTGCTGAATGCGAAAAATATGTAGCCAAAGATTTTGCATCCAGCAACGTTGTCATTCACAGTAGTGGGAGAGATAAAGAGTTTCCCAGACAAACGAAAACTAAAGGCCACTAAACTGACCTTGCAAGAAATTTTAAGGTGGACTGTGTAAGTGGAGACAAAAAAAAAAGACCAAAGCAACAAAAACTACAGTGGATCAGAGAACATCACTAATAATACCAACTCTACAAGTAACACAATAGCACTAAATTCATATCTTTCAGTAATCACTCTGAATGTAAATGGACTAAATGCTCAAATAAAAAGACACAGTGTGTCAGAATGGATTAAAAAAACAAGATCCATCTAATATGTTGCCTACAAGAGACTCATTTTAGATGTAAAGACACTTGCAGATTGAAAGTGAGGGGATGGAGAATGATCTATTATGCTATTAGGCTATGAGGTCAAAGAAAGCCAAAGTAGCCATATTTATATCAGACAAACTAGACTTTAAAGCAAAGACTATAACAAGAGATGAAGAAGGGCATTACATAATAATTAAAGGATCTATCCATCAAGAATATCTAACAATTGTAAACATGCCCACAACATGGAAGCACCCAAGTATATAAATCAATTAATCACAAACATGAAAAAACTCATTGATAATAATACAGTAATGTAGGGGCCTTTAATACCTCACTTACAACAATTGACAGATCATCTAAGAAGAAAATCAACAAGGAAACAATGGCTTTGACTGACACACTGAACTGGATGGACCTAACATATATTCAGAACATCTCACCTTAAAACAGCAGAATACACATTCTTCTCAAGTGCACATGGAACATTCTCCAGAATAGATCACATACTGGGTCACAAATCAGTCCTCAACAGGTACAAAAAGATTATGATCATATCATGCATATTTTCAGATCACAATGCTATGAAACTTGGTCAGCCACAAGAAAAAAATTGGAAAGCCTTAAAATACATTGAGGTTAAAGAACATCCTACTAAAGAATGAATGGTTTAACTAGAAAATGAAAGAATAAATGTAAAAAAATATGGAAGCAAATGAAAATAAAACATGACAGTCCAAACTCCTTGGGATGCAGCAAAGGCAGTCCTAAGAGGAAAGGCCTATCTCAAGAAGCAAGAAAGGTCCCAAATACTCAATCTAACCTTACACCTAAGGGATCTTGAACAGGAATAGCAAATAAAGCCTAAAGTCAGCAGAAGAAGAGAAATAATAAATATTAGAGCAGAAATAACTGATATAGAAATGACAACAACAACAAAACAGTACAACATATCAACAAAACTAAGAGCTGGTTCTTTGAAAGAATTAACAAAATTGATAAGTCCCTAGCCAGGCTCACCACCACCACCACCACCACCAACAACAACAAAAGGACCTAAGTTGATAAAATCATGAATAACAGAGGAGAGATCACAACCAACACCACAGAAACACAAACAATTATAATACTGTAACAAATTATATGCCAACAAACTAGGCAATCTGGAAGAAATGGACAAATTCCTAGAAACATACACACTACCAAAATTGAAAAGAAAGAGAAAATTTGAACAGACCCATAAGGAGCAAAGAAATTTAATCAGTAATCAAAAATCTTTCAATAAACAAGAGTTTTGGGGCAGATGGCTTCCCGAGGGAATTCTACTAGATATTTAAAGAAGAGTTTATACCTATTCTTCTCAAACTGTTCCAAAAAAACAGAAATAAAAAGAAAGCTTCCAAACTCATTCCATGAAGCCAGCATTACTTTGATTCCAAAACCAGACAAAAATCCCACCAAAAAGGAGAATTACTGGCCAATATCCCAGATGAGTCTGGATGCAAAAATTCTCAACAAGATACTAGCAAATCAAATTCAACAGTACATTAAAAAAATTATTCACTATGACCAAGTGAGATTTATCCCTGGGCTGCACAGCTGGTTCAATATTTGTGAATCAATCAACATGATACACCACATTAATAAAAGAAAAGGATAAGAACTGTATGGTCCTTGGGGCACCTGGGTGGCTCAGTTGGTTAAGTGCCTGACTTCAGGTCAGGTCATGATCTCGCGCTTCGTCAGCTGTGCTGACAGCTCGGAGCCTGGAGCCTTCTTCAGATACTGTGTCTCCCTTTCTTTCTGTCCCTCCCCCACTCATGCTGTGTCCCTCCCTCTCTCAAAAATAAATAAACAGTAAAAACAAAAAAAGACCCATATGATCCTCTCAATAGATGCAGAAAAATAATTTTACAAAACGCAGAATCCTTTCTTTATAAAAACCCTTAAGAAAGTAGGGATAGAAGGAACATACCTTGGTATCATAAAGGGCATATATGAAAGACCCACAGCCAATATCATCCCCAATGGAGAAAAACAGAGCTTTCCCCCTAAGGTCAGGAACACAACGGGATGTCCACTCTCAACACTGTTGTTTAACATAATACTGGAAGTCCTAGCCTCAGTAATCAGACAACAAAAAGAAATAAAAGGCATACAAATGGCAAGGAAGAAGTCGAACTTTAACTCTTCAAAGATGACATGATACTCTAAGTGGACAACCTGAAAGACTCCACCAAAAGATTGCTAGAACTGATACATGAATTTGGCAAAGTCACAGGATATAAAATCGATGTACAGAAATTGGCTGCATATCTATAACCAATAATGAAGCAGCAGAAAGAGAAATCAGGGAATTGATCTCACTTATAATTTTTGGTGCAAGAAAAACCATAAGATACCTCAGAATAAACCTAACCAAAGAGGTAAAAGATCTGTACACTGAAAACTATAGAAAGCTTATGAGAGAAATTGAAGAAGACACAGAGAAATGGACAAACATTTCATGTTCATGGATTGGAAGAACAAGTATTATTAAAATGTTGATACTACTGAAAGCAATCTACATATTTAGTGCAATCCCTATAAAAATAATACAGCATTCTTCATGAACTAGAACAAACAATTTTAAAATTTGTATGGAACCACAAAAGACCCTGAATAGCCAAAGTAATGTTGAAAAAGAATACCAAAGTTGGAGGCATCACAATTTCAGACTTCAAGCTATATTACAAAGCTGTAATCAAGACAGTATGGTACTGGTAAAAAACAGATCAGTGGAACAGAACAGAGAATTCAGAAACAGACCCACTAACGTATGGCCAACTAATCTTCAACAAAGCAGGAAAGAATATCCAATGCGGGGGGAAAAGACTATCTCTTCAGGAAATAGTGCTAGGAGAACTGGACAGCGACATGCAGAAGAATGAAACTGTATCATTTTCTTAACTCATACACAAAAATAAATTCAAAATGGATGAGAGTCCAAAATGCAAGACAGGAAGCCATCAAAATCCTACAGGAGAAAATAGGCAGCAACCTCTTTGACCTTGGCCACAGCAACTTCTTACTGGACATGTCTTCTGAGCCAAGGGAAACAAAAACAAAAAGGAACTATTGGGACCTCATCAAGATAACTTCACCCACAATCCCACAGCAAGAGAGAGAGAGAGGGGGAGGGGGAAGAAACATTGGCTCAGTTGTGATCATGTGGCATCTGGTGTGACATACTACTTATGTTGCAAAACATTGCTCGTTTATCAAGTTAAAATTTATTAGAAATGTTTGTCTTGTGGAACATTTGCAGAACAAGTTACTCACAATCCAAGGCTTTACATACAATGGAATATTACTTGGTAGTCAAAAAGAATGAAACCGGGGCACCTTGGTGGCTCAGTTAGGCATCCGACCTCGGCTCAGGTCACAGTTTGTGAGTTTGAGCCCCACATTGGGCTCTTTGCTGTCAGCACAGAGCCTGCTCCAGATCCTCTGCCCCTCCCCTGCTCGCACACGCACACACACACTCACTCTCTCTCTCTCTCTGTCTCTCAAAAATAAACATAAAGAAAAAAACTTAATAAAAGAGCAAAACCTTGCCATTTGCAACAATGTGGATGGAAATAGAGCATATTATGCTAAGTGAAATAAGTCAGAGAAAGACAAATATTATGATTTCACTCATATGTGGAATTAAGAAAAAAACAGATGGACACTGGGAAAGGGGAAGAAAAATAAGAAAAGAGAGAGAGAGGCAAACCATAAGAGACTTTAAATACAGCGAACAAACTGAGGGTTGCTGGAGAGGAGGTGGTCTAAATGGGTGATAGCCATTAAGGAGGGCACTTGTTGGGATGAGCACTGGGTGTTATATGAAGTGATGAATCATTAAATTCTACTACTGAAACCAATACTATATCTATTTTAAATAACCTGAATTAAAAAAAAAAACAATAGAATAGAACAATGAAACCGGAGCTGGTTCTTTGCAAAAATTAATAAATTTGATAAACTATAGCCAGACTTATCCAAAAGAAAAGAGAAAGGACCCAAATAAAATCACAAATGAGAAAGGAGAAATAACAACCTACACCATAGAAATACAAACAATTAGAATATTATAAGTATTCCAACAAATTGGACAACCTGAAAGAAATGGATAATTCCTAAAAACATAGATTACCAAAAACTGAAACAGAAAGAAATAGAAAACTTAAACCTTTAAGCAGCAAACAAATCGAATCAGTAAAAAAAAAAATTAAAAAAAAAAAAAAAAAATTAAAAAAAAAAACAACTCCCAGACGAACAAAAGTCTAGGACCAGATGGCTTCACAGACAAATTCTACCAAACATTCAAAGAATAGTTTAGAGGTTAGAGTGGGAGAGAGCCAAAGCATAAGAGACTCTTAAAAACTGAGAACAAACTGAGGGTTGATGGGGGGGTGGGAGGGAGGGGAGGGTGGGTGATGGGTATTGAGGAGGGCACCTTTTGGGATGAGCACTGGGTGTTGTATGGAAACCAATCTGACAATAAATTTCATATATTGAAAAAAAAAAGAATAGTTAATATCTATTCTCAAACTATTTCAAAAAAATGGAAATGGAAGGAAAACTTCCAAATTCATTTTATGAGGCCAGTATTACTCACCAAAACCAGATAAAGACACCATAAAAAAAAGAGAAGTATAGGCCAATATCTCTGATGAACACAGATGCAAAAATCCTCAACAAAATAACAAATATTGTTAAAATATCCATACAATCCATAAAAAAGAGGATTCAAGTGAAATCAGAAATGAAAAAGGAAATGTAATAACTGATTCCAAAGAAATAAAGGATCATAAGGGACTATGAACATTTCTATACCAACAAATTGGACAACCTAAAATAAATGGATAATTTTCTAAGAACATACAACCTACCAAGACTGAATCATGATGAAATGGAAAATGTGAACACACCAGTTACTAGTAAGGAGATTGAATGAGCAAGAAAAAACTTGGCAACAAACAAAAATTTGGGACCATATGGCTTCACTGGTGAATTCCAACAAACATTCAAAGAAGAATTAATACCAATCTTTCTTATACTCTTCCAAAGAACAGAAGAGGAAAGAACTCTTCTAAACTTTTTTTTTAAACAAGATTGGCATTACTTAGTACCAAAACCAAGGATGCCACAAGAGAGTACAGGCCAATATCCCTGATGAACATAGATGCAGAAACCCTCAAGAAAATATTATCACACCAAATTCCACAATACATTGAAAGGATAATATATCGTGATTAAGTGAGATTAATCCAGGGATGCAAGGATGGTCAACATCTGCAAATCAGTCAATGTGATACACTACATTAATAAAAATTAATATCATATGTGATAATCTCAATAGATGCAGAAAAAACATTTGACAAAATTCAAAAACTCTCAACAAAGTGAGTACAAAGGGAATGTACTTCAACATAATAAAGGACATATATGACAAACCCACAGCTAACATTATACTCAACAGTGAAAAGCTGAAAGTTTCTTCTAAGATCAGAAATAAGACAAGGATATGCACTCTCACCACTTTTATTCAACATAGTATTGGAAGTACTAGCCAGAGCAGTTAGGCAAGAAAAAGAAACAAATGCTATTCAAATTGGGAAGGAAGAAATAAATCTCTCACTATTTGCAGATGATATATTATATAGAAAGCCCTAGAAATTCTATCAGAAACTGTTAGAACTAATAAATGAATTCAGTGAAGTTGTAGGATACAAAATCAATACACAAGAACGTACTGCATTTCTATACACTAATAATAGACTATGATAAAGACAAAATTAAGAAAACAATCCCACTTGCATCAAAAAGAATAAAATACCTACGAATATATTTAACCAAGGAGGTAAAAGACCTGTATACTGAGAACTACAAAACATTAATGAAAGAAACTGAAGAAGGCACAAATAAATGGAAAGGTATTCTGTGCTCACAGATTAGAAAAATTAACATTTTTAAAATGTCCAAAACACCCCCCCCCCGCAAAATGCACAGATTCAATGTGATTCCTATCAAAATTTGAATAGCTTTTTTCACCGAAATAGAACCAAATAATCCTAAAATGTGTATGGAACCATAAAGACCCCAAATAGCCAAAGCAATCTTGAGAAAGAACAAAGCTGGAAGCATCTTGCTCCCTGTTTTCAAGCTATATTACATAGCTATAGCAATTAAAACAGTAAGGTGCTGGCATAAAAACAGACACATAGATCAATACAATAGAATAGAAAACTCAGAAATAAACCCACACATATATGGTCAAGTAATTTACAACAAAGGAGATAAGAATATAAAAGGAGTAAAAGACAGTCTCTTCAATAAATGTTTTTTGGAAAGTAGGACCAGTATCTTACACCACGTACAAAAGTCAGTTTAAAATAAAGACTTGAAGGGGCGCCTGGGTGGCGCAGTCGGTTAAGCGTCCGACTTCAGCCAGGTCACGATCTCGCGGTCCGTGAGTTCCAGCCCCGCGTCGGGCTCTGGGCTGATGGCTCGGAGCCTGGAGCCTGTTTCCGATTCTGTGTCTCCCTCTCTCTCTGCCCCTCCCCCGTTCATGCTCTGTCTCTCTCTGTCCCAAAAATAAATAAAAAACGTTGAAAAAAAAATTAAAAAAAAATAAATAAAATAAAATAAAGACTTGAAGATAAGACCTGAAACCACAAAACTCCTAGAAAAAACATGAGGTAAGCTTCTTGACATGGGTCTTGGCCATGATTTTTTGAATCTGATGCCAAAAGCAAAACCAAGGAAAGCAAAAAACCCAAAAAAACAAAACAAAAAACACCATCAAATTAAAAAGCTTCTGCACAGCAAAAGGAAAAGTCAACAAAATGGAAAAGCAGTCTATTGAATGGGAGAAAATACTTGCAAATCATCTATCTGATAAGGGGCTAATTTCCAAAATTTATGAAAATATATACATAGCCAAAAAAAATCCAATTTAAAAATGGGCAGAAGATCTGAATAGACATTTTTCCAAAGAAGAAATACAGATGGCCAAAAGGTACATGAAAAGATGCTCTACATTACTCATCATCAGGAAAATGCAGATGAAAATTAAAATGCAGTTTCACTAGTCAGAATGGCTATTATCAAAAAGTCTAGAAATAACAAGGGTTGGCAAGGAGCTGTAAAAAGGTAACCCTTGTGCACTGCTTGTGGGAATGTAAATTGGTATATCCACTATAGGAACCAGTATGGATTTTCCTCAAAAAAATTAAAAGTAGAGCTACCATATGATCCAGCTATTCCACTTCTGGGTATTTATCCAAAGAAAAGGAAAATACCAACTTGAAAAGATAGATGTACCTCCATGTTCATTGCAGCATTGTTTACAGTAGCCAAGATATGGAAACAACCGAAGTGTCCATCAGTAGATGAAAGGATTAAAAAAAAAAGCAACTGCGGTGTATATATACAAGGAAATACACTTCAGCCCTAAAAAAGAATGAAATCTTTCTATATGTGACAACATGAACGGACCTCGAGGGCAATATGCTAAATGAAGTAAGTTAGAGAAAGACAAATAACATATGATCTTTCTTATAGATGGAATCTAAAAATAAATAAATAAATAAATAAATAAATAAAACCAAGCTCATAGATATAGAGAGGAGATTGGTAGTTGCTAGAGGCAGGGCATAGGGAGTTGGACAAATGGATGAACACTTTTTGCTTTTGTTTTTAGAATGAATAAATTAAAAAATTTTTTTCATATCTATAAAAGAATGAATCACCAACAGACTCACATTTACATACAGGTTTAAAATATTTTAAAATGTTTAATGAAATAAAATTCATATAACATAAAATTCACCATTTTTAACCATTTTACAGTACACAATTAATTGGTTTTTAGTATATTCACAATGTTGTGCAGTCAGCACCACTATCTAATTTCAGAAAATATCTATCACTGCAAAGAGACACCACATACCTCCCAATTCCTTTCTCCCTATATCCCTTGGCAACCACTAAACTACTTTGTGCCTCTATGGATATGCCTGTTCTGGACATTTCAACTGAATAAAATCATACAATATGTGGCCTTTTGTGTTTGGTTTCTTACCCTTAGCATACTATTTTCCAGGTTTATCCATGTTGTAACATGCATGATTACTTAATTTTAGTTTATGAACTAATAATATTACATTGCATAGTACATTAGTTACTTATCCTGCTATAACAATATACCACAGACTGAATGGCTTAAATAACAGAAATTTATTTTCTTAAAGTTCTGGAGGTCAGAAGTTCAAGATCAAGGTGCTATTTGGCTTGTAGGCAGCTGTGTCCTTGCATTGCCACTTTTCCGTGCATGCACAGAAAGGGGGCTTTGGTCTCTTCCTCTTCTTATAAGGATACCAACTCTATAGGATTAGGTCCCCATGCTTATGACTTCATTTAACCTTAATTACCTTCCTAAAAGCCCCACCTCCAAACATTCACACTGGGGATTAGGTCTTCAACATATAAATTTTGAGGAGGACACAATTCAGTCCATAACATATGTATATACCAAATTTTGTTTCTCCATTCATAGCTGATGAACATTTGCGTCAATTCTAACTTTTTGACTATTATGAAAATGCTGCTATGAACAATCATACACAGGCTTTTTTGCAGATAAGGTTTCAGTTCTCTTGGTTATATACTTTGAGTGGAATTGCTGGTCATACGGCAATCTTATGTTTAAGTTTTTGAGGAACTACCAAACTGTTTACATGGTAGCCACACCCTTCTACCTTACCACAGCAATGTATGAGTGTTTCAGTTTCTCCACATACTCACCAATACTTGTTATTGTCTTCTTCTTCTTTTTTTTTTTTTTAATGTAGCCATCATAGTGGGTAGCCATCATTGTGATTTTGGTGTTGGTTTGTATTTCCCTAATGAATAAGGATGTTGAACGTCTTTTCATATGCTTACTGGCCATGTGTGTATCTTCTTTGGATAAATACCTATTCAAGTTGTTTGCCCATTTTTAAGTTGAGTTGTTTGTCCCTTTGTTGTTGAATTGTACTTTACATATTGTGGATGCTAGAATCTTATCAGGTGTATGATTTGCATATATATTCTTCCATTCTGTAGGTTGTCTTTTCACTTTCTTGATAATATCCTTTGATACATAGATTTTTTTTTTTTTTTTTTTTTTGGATAAAATCCAGTCTATTGATTTTTTTGTTGCTTGTGGTCTTGGTGTCATATCTGAGAATCCATTGCTAAATCCAACCTCATTAAGATTTACTCTTATGTTTTCTTCTAAGAGTTTTATAGTTTTAGTTCTTAAATGTATGCTTGTGATCCATTTTGAGCTGATACTTTGTATGTAGTGTGAAAGAAGGGTCCAAATTCATTCTTTTTCATGTGGTTATCCAGTTTTAGCACCATTTGTTGAAGAGACTATTCTCCCATTGAATGGTCTTGGCACCCTTGTTGAAAATCAATTGGCTGTATATGTGAGGGTTTATTTCTAGACTCTTGATGCTATTCTGTTGATCTATATGTCGATTCTTATGTCAGTACCACACTGTTTTGGTTAATGTACCTTTGCACTAAGTTTTAAAATCAGGAAATGTGAAGCCTCATACTTTGTTCTTTTTTAATATTATTTTGGACATTCACTCAAATCTGTTTGGGGAATATTGCCACTTAACAATATTAAGTCTTCTAATCCATAAAACACAGGAAGACTTTCCAATTCTTTAGGTCTTCCCTATTTTCTTACAATAATGTCTTCTGGTTTTCAGTGTAAAAGTCTTACACTTTCTTGGTTAAGTTTATTTCTAAGTATTTTATTCTCTTTGATGCTATTATAAATGAACTGTTTTCTTAATTTCATTTTTGATTATTCGTTGATAGAAGAATTTTGAGAAACATGATAGAGAAAACATAAATTGCCTTGAACAGACTTAGTAGAAATTTGGATTTGGAGGATGCTCTATTGGAGGGTTCAGAAGGAAATGAGGAACATGTTATTAAAAACTGGAAGAAGGAGGTGCTTGTTATTTAGTGGAAGAATGTTTAGTGTAATGGTCTCCTGTGGTCATGTGGAAGGCAGGACTTAAAGTGATGGTTCTGGATGTATAGCTAAGAAGAGTTCCAATCAAAGTTATTGAAAGTGAGGCCTGATTTTTTTCCTGCTACTTATACAATAAAACATGAGATGAGAAAGAGAAACTGATGGAAAAAAATATTAAATGTAAAGAAACCAGGACTTTATAACTTTGAAAATTTTGTATCTCTAGATGGTGAAAGAGTTTAAATGAAAGAAGGCTGTCAGACCCTCAAAATTCTACTACCAGGGAGCAGTCTAATAAAACTACTCAGCTTTCACACATGTGAAAAAGGAAGGATGATTCAGAGGGCAAAACCAAGAGCCCAGAGGTTGGAACAGAGAGCTATTTCTAGGACTAGAACTCCCAGTATTTTCCCAACTGGACTTCAGAATTACTATAAACCTTTTTTTTTTTAACCTTCCATTCTTTTTTTTTAGTGTTTATTTATTTTGAGAGAGAGAGACTGTGAGTAGGGTAGGGAGCAGAGGGAGAGAGAGGGAGAATCCCAAGCAGGATCTGCACTGTCAGCACAGAGCCCGACATTGGGCTCGATCTCATGAACCATGAGATCATGACCTGAGCCGAAATCAAGAGTCAGACACTTAAGTGATTGAGCCACCCAGGTGCCACTTAACCTTTCATTTCTGCCCACCCCCCTCCCTTATCTAGAATGTCTGTTATCCTTTCCCTGGCCCACTATTGTATGATGGGTGTGTTGGGGTAAGGCGACTTTTCTCTATGACAGGAATGGTTGGTTGGATTATATAGTTAGATGTTTATATTCCTATGTATATAGCCTTTAGTTTCACAGATATATAGATGGAAGAGAATTGGGCCCCAGTAACTTTACTTAATGTATTATATCCATTCATGGGAAGTTTATTCATACCAAGACCTAATTTAGATGATAGTATTTTGAACTTCTGAGCTATGCTATAATAAGTCTCTTGGGAATTTAGTGTATTTTGCATGTGGGAGCACAGGAATCATTAGGGGCAAGTGGGAGAATTGTAATGGACAAACTCTAAGCTTTGTGGACAAACTCTTTGTAATGGACAAACTCTTACCTCTTGGTGTTCACATTTTTTTTTTTTTTTAGTTTTTATATATTTTTGAGACAGAGAGAGTCAGAACATGAGAGGGGGAGGGGCAGAGAGAGAGGGAGACACAGAATCCGAAGCAGGCTCCAAGCTCTGAGCTGTCAGCCTAGAGCCTGATGTGGGGCTCGAACCCACAGACCGCAAGATCATGACCTGAGCTGAAGTCAGAAGCTTAACCTACTGAACCACCCAGGCACCCCGGTGTTCACATCTTTGTAGAATCTCCCTTTGAGTGTGACTTACTCCAGACCAACAGAAGATGGTAAAAGTGATGAGATGTCACTTCCATGAATATGTTACATTATATAAGCTTCTGTTTTGCTGACTAGCTCTCAGCCTTTCTTGCTGGCTTTGAAGAAGAAAGCTGCTGTGACTCCTACAGTTACAAGAAACTCGATACTTCTAAGAACACACAAAAGGGGAAGTGTTTCTGTTCCTAAGTGAGCCTCTACATGAGAGCCTAGCTGTGGCCAACACCTTGATCACAGCTTTGTGAGATCCTAAGTAGAGAACTAGCTAAGCCATTCCTGGTCTTCTGACCCACAAATCTGTGAGATAAAAAATGTATGTTGTTTGAAACTGATAAGTTTGTGATAGTTTTTTGTGCAATACAGAAAAACAAAATAATTCTTAAAAAGCTAAATATACATTTAACCATATAATCAAACCATTCCACTCCTAGAAATTTACCTAAGAGAAAAGGAAATGTATGTGCAAAAAATTCTTGCATAGTAATGTGCATAATAGCTTTGCATATTATAGTCCCGAATTGAAAAGAACCCAAATGTCCATGAACAGGTAAATGGATAAACAAATTGTGCAACAGTGGAACACTTCTTGGGAATAAATTGCTGACGCACACATTTACATAGATGAATTTCAAAATGATCATGCTGAATGAAGGAAGCTTACAAAAAGGAAATACCCTGATTCCATTTATATGAAACTCTACAAAATAAAAACTAAAATATAGTGAAAAAGCACGTGGCGATTGGGGGTCAGGCAGGGGCAGAAAGGGATTACAAAGGTATTATATATATTATATTGACTGTTTTGTGGTTTCATGTATACATAGGTCAATTGACCAATTTACATTTTAAATATGAATGGTTTATTGTATAATCGCTTATTCTTAAGTAGTAGAGCAGTTTAAAAAATGTATTTGCCACTTGCACATCTTTTTTCTCACAAATAATTATATTCAAATAAAACACAGTATAGTCATCATAGAATAGCCTTGTTACTCATCCACTCATTTTCAAATATTGTCTAAATATCTGTTAATGTCTGTGGAAAATACAAATGTGAGTCTTTTGCAGTAATGAAACATATAATCTGAAAGGCTAGTCAGGGTTTGGAAATCATAAATAATTATTTTTTTATGTTGTTTTCACAAAGATCCTTACCAGAAGCAAATCCCTCCCAATGACTACGTGTCAGCTGCTCCATACAGCTCAGAACTTTGCTCCACACGTCGTCAAACACATAAGCAAGGACGTCCTCTTTCATGCAGTAAAATGGAGCAATGGGAGGGTACCCTAATTTCTGTTTCTCTGGAGATGCGTGTAATTTCTTTCCTTGAAACCCCTCTTCCCTGTAACAGAAGCAAATAAGACTTCCTAGTTATTCTTTACTGAGTGTTCACCACTGTGTTTTGTGCTTCTCCAGGAGCGTGATTTGTGTCCCCTCCCCACATGTATATGTATGTAGCTCAGTATATGTATGTAGCATATGTGTTAAACTGTGTTGTGACCTAAGGGAGTTCTCAAACAGACTGAATTTCCCTTTTTACTCCCACCCCACCCCACTACTCTGCCAAACAAAAAGAATAAGAAAAAGAAGACTGAGGTCTCATTGTGTATTTTTTAGCTTTGAACAGTGAACATTTCAGTTGAGCAATAAGCTATGACAAGCATACAGAAATAACCTTTTTGTTGTGACTGGATAACATTTAGATTACTATTCATGTACCATTTAATGATGGGCATGTGACTGTGTCACATAGTTATTTGAGGCAGTGATTCATTAGAGAAATAGTGTACTTTTATTAATCCAAACAAACAATTGGCATTTGGCTGGAAAGGGAAAGGAGGGGAGCCCACCAGCACAAGAAGCTACTGTGAGGCCTTTTTGGAGACCATGTAGCTATCTGTAGTCCAGAAACTCAGCCAAGTCTGTCTCTTCTCTGGAAGGGGGTACCAATAGCCCCAGTATTTGGGGGGCAAAGATCTAGCTGACAGATATGCTTACCTATGATAGATGTATTATAAATTAACACAAAGCAAATTCTGAAACACTTGGGCTATGAAGAAATATCTTACGGCCTCTCCCGTGAAAATTATCCCTGGGGTAGCAGAGGTGTCAAGAATTAAATAAGAAGCTCTAACTAGGAAAGAAGGATGCTAAGAGGTTTATGCAGGGCAGCTAAAGACTCTTTACTTCTTTCCCAAGGAAGAGCTGGCATGGCATTAAGTTGGGGAGAAGGCTGATTTAGTATTAATTGTATTTAAATTTATATTTCTTTTTATAGGAGATAACACTTTCATATGATGAAAAAAAATTCACATTCTACAGAAGGAAATGTATTTATGTAGTGAAAAATAAGTTTACATTTCTGTCTCCCAGGCACCATTCCCAGAAGCAAACATCATACATTGGTCCAGGGAAATAGTTACGTTATACACTGCACTGCATTGTGGCCTTTTATTTAAAAATGTATCTGGCCCTCCATCTCTATTAATACATATGAATACGCCTCTGAAAAAATAGCTGCAGAGAATTCTACTGGATGTACCATAGTATATCTAACTATCCAGTTATTGATCAACCAGGCTTTTGTTCTTATAGTCAGTAGGACATTTAATATTCTTGTATGTAGTTCTTTGGCTACATGGGTATTATATCTGTAGGATAAATTCCTATAAATAGAATTATTGAGTGAAATGGTATATACATTTAAAATGGAAAGATATTGCCCACTTTCCTCTAAAGAGAGATAATCTTCAGTGTTGAAAAAATGTGCCTTTTTTCCATTCAAGGAATTATCAAACTTCTTTGTTTTCTCTGCCAGTCTGACAGATAAAATAGTATCTTGTTATAGTTTTAATTTGCACTGCTAATTGTGAATGAGATTGAATTTTATTTCCTTTATTTAAAATCCATTTTCTTTTGGGGCGTCTGGGTGGCTCAGTTGGTTAAGCGTCCGACTTGGTCTCAGGTCATGATCTCACGGTTCATGAATTTGAGCCCCACATCAGGCTTTGAGTGGACAGTGTGGAACCTGCTTGGGATTTCTCTCTCTCTCCCTCCTTCTTTGCCTCTCTCCCACTTGTTGCGCTCTGGAACTTTTAAAGGCTTGGAGGAATAGCTTAAGAGGTTAATGTTTCAGAAGGGTAGCATAGGATAGTGAAGAGAGTACTGGATTTAGAGTAAGATGAATATATTTTGTTTGGTTGTGTTTTTTTTCTGTCTTGGGGGGGGCGGTTCTGAGTAGTAGATTTTATTATTTTTTCAATCCATTTTTAGCGAGAGAGCAAGCATGAGTGGGGGAGAGGAGGAGCAGAGGGAGGGAGAGAGAGAGAGAGAGAGAGAGAGAGAGAAAGAGAAAGAGAACCTCAAGCAGGCTCCACACTCAACACAGAACCCAATGCAGGGCTCAATCCCACAACCCTGGGATCATGACCTGAGCCAAAATCAAGAGTCAGACACTCAATGGACTGAGTCACCAGGTGTCCCTGAGTAGTATACTTTAGAAAAAATAGAGGGGTGCCTGGGTGGCTCAGTCAGTTAAGCATCCGACTTTGGCTTAGGTCATGATCTCACAGCTTGTGAGTTTGAGACCTTTGTCAGGCTCTGTGCTGACAGCTCAGAGCCTGGAGCCTGCTTCCGATTCTGTGTCTCCCTCTCTCTCTGACCCTCCCCCACTCATGCTCTCTCAAAAATAAACATTAGAAAAAAATAGATATTAATACACAAAATAGGGGGGGAGTAAAAAGCTTAAAATACTTAACACTCACATATCAGTGTGGTCGAATGCTAGGTATTCCTCTATTATTCCTTCAGAGATTATACAGTCTTCCTCCTCTCTTTCCATAGAATACACACTAGGGGATTTGGCAATGGGAGATGCTTTGTGAGCATAAGAAGATGAAAAATGTAACTTCTTTCCCCTAATACCAAATCTGGGAGAGGAAAAAGCAATTATTAATTGTATATAACATAAACAGTTCCTACAGCAATTCAGTCATACGAGTTTCAGCTCAAAATCCCTTGCCCTGCTGACATCTCCCCAGACTATTCATAGTCTTAATACCTATTGTTTCTCAGAACAGAAAGAATAAACACTAGCCATAGACCTACTCTGCCTAGGTGTACTGTGCAGTATCAAATACTATTTGCTGTCTTTTCAGATGCAACAGCTAAGGCTATGAGATAAGTTTAAAAATATTTAAGAATAACCAGTCAGAATGGCTAGTATCAAAAAGACAAGAAATAACAAGTATGGGAAAGGATATGGAGAAAAGGGAACCCTCATGCACTATTGGTGGGAATGTAAATTGGTGCAGCCACTATGGTTCCTCAAAAATTAAAAATAGAAATACTATATGACCCAGTAATTCCACCACTGAATTCCACCTGAAGAAAATAAAAACATTAATTTGAAAAGATACATGCACTCCTATGTTTATTGCAGCATTATTTACAGTAGCTAAGATATGAAAGCAACTTAAGTGTCCACAGATAGATTCATGGATAAAGAAGATGTGGTATGTATATACAATGGAGTATTACTCAGCCATGAGAAAGGTTGGAACTTGACATTTGCTACAACATGGATGGACATAGGGCATATAACGCTAATTGAAATAAGACAGGAAAAGACAAATACCATATGATTTACCTTAAACATGGAATCTAAAAACCAAGAAAAAGGAATAAACAAAACAAAACAAATAGATTCATAAATACAGAGGACAAACTGGTGATTGCTAAAGGGAATAGGGATTGGAGGGTTGGCAAAATAGGTGAAGGGTATTAAGAGGTACAGACTGCCAGTTATAAAATAAATAAGTCACAGGAATGAGAAGTATGGCATAGGGAACATAATCAATAATATTGTAGTAACTTTGGTGGCAGATAGTAACTATACTTATTGTGGTAAGCATTTTGTAATTTATATAATTGCTGAATCACTATGATGTACACCTGATACCAGTATTTTATATTTAAGTCTCTTTCAATAAAAAAATTGATGAAAAAATTAAGAATATTAATAATTACAACTTTCATGTACCTCAGGAGATAATATGCTTATTTCAGTAACTCCATCATAGTTCAAAATGCATATGCCTTAAGGGCAGGGATCTTCTCTTATTTATATTTAAATTTCTCTTCCTACCCAGGTATTCAATGAATATATGATGACTCATTCAGTTCAGAATCTTTACTTTGGAGAAAACCAGTCAAATCTGAGCAGTACAGTTTTTTTAAATGGCTCTGTTTAACGAAATATTAAATATAACCAATGTATATTTTGTGATATTCTTTATAATTTTGTACCTTAAGTATTTTTTAATGGAAAAAAAAAAGAATAAACCTGTGGCACTTTTCAGCAAGGCTAGTGGGAAAATCTGACTTGAACACATTTTGGAAATATGTGCAAATATTTAAGAAGAATATTTAAAATATTTGGAAATATTTCCAAATTTCTCCCATTCCATAGGTTGCCTTTTAGTTTTGTTGATTTGTTTCCTTCACTGTGCGGAAACTTTCTATTTTGATGAAATAAAATAGTTTATTTTTGCTTTTGTTTTCCTTACCTCAGGAGATATATCTAGAAAGAAGTTGCTACAGCCAATGTCAAAGAGGTTACTGCCTGTGTTCTCTAGGATTTTTATGGTTTCAAGTCTCACAGGTCTTTCATCCATTTTGAATGTATTTTTGTGTATGATGTAAGAGAGTGGAACAATCCTATTTTGGTTTGTTTTGCTGTTGTTTAAAGAGTTTGAGGTGTTCAAAAGAATTTAGCTATTTTAAATATACTAATTACCCATTTTAAGTTAATAAACTAATAGCAGTTTAACTTCTGTAAAGAAATTAAGTTGTAATTAGTATTATATGTTTAAGAAAAATTACTTTTTCAGTATTTTTTCAAAAAATCTTTAAAGTGTGTTTCTCAAACTCCTAAATCTCCTGAAACCAGTCTATCTACACTTTATTTCAAGAAGGAAATGCCTGTATCTATAAATATATAGAGATAGAGATAGAGACATAGAGATAGAGACATAGACAGAGACAGAGATAGAGATAGAGATAGAGATATATCTGAATAACAAAAGTATCCTTAAACCCTAGGGAATCACTTACTTTTTGAACAAAAAAATTATATAATAAAATTCTCTATGCATAAAAACTGTGGTCAATCTTAACAGCATTTTCTGTGCTTTATTAAATACCATCAAGTAAAACATAAGTTTTTTAATCCCCTAGTATAACTGGCAGAATATAACACTTTGGATACATAAATACTTACATATTAGAAATACTTACATAGTAGAATCTCTTTCTTGAGAAAGTGTTGTCTCATGTGAAACTGAAACAGCAGAAGGGGATCTAGGATACAGTCCATATCCTTCGCTTGGAGTGATTATCTGCCTACCCAGGATCCTTCAAAATGAACAACGTAAAGAGACAATCAAGCACGTTCACCTGGCATACATACAAAATGTAGATATTCTTGGAACAAATATGATGGCTCTCTATAAAAGTCCAGTGCATACTTAGTACGCTACTGATTAAGAATGATTCTTAAGAGAAAAATGTGAATCCAGAATCTTATTACAGGTTATAGCTTTCTTCCACAGAATAGAGATGGAAAAGATAAAGCTATAGCCTCACACTGCTGAAAAAATCCAAGGAAACTGAGCAAAAATTTGTAATTTTCCCTCCATCCTCTACAATAATCTTCATTAAATCTGCTAAAATGGATGAAAGCCAGGCCAAATTAGTGAAAACTATAAATTATATTCTTAAGAACATGATGCTATATAAATTTTAGGTATAAATTTTAAGTAGTAAGTATAGTAACTTACTATAGTTACTATACTTACTATATAAGTAAGGGAAGTAAGGGAAGTAAGTGAGGGAAGCTTCCTAACAGCTTATGTCTGCTTTTAAATTTGTGTAAGAATTTTCTTGTAGACAACAGTGTAAACAAATATATTTTCTCAAATACATCCTCTTGCTCCAAAGAAGAGCTCTTTGGACAGCCACAATGCATAGATCTCAGCTACAGGTAAAGGAACTGTTTTTCTCAATTAGGACAACATGGTGGTAGTTATGAACACTCTAAGAAACTTCCATCAACTTCAGTTTTCTCTCAGTGCAGTCTTTATACCATATGGCCTTATTTACATTCATTAAAACCAAGTCCATAAAGATTTCAGAATACAAGCTTTTTTTGGATATCTGCTTTTTTAAAATTATTTTTTAATTTTTTTTTTTATTTTAGAGAGACAGAGAAGACAGTGAGGAAGAGGGGCAGAGGGAGAAAGTCTTAAGGAGACTCTATGCTCAGTGTGGAGCCTGACGTGGAGCTCGATCCCCCAACCTGAGATCATGATCTGAGCCGAAATCAAGAATCGGACACAGCCAACTGAGCAATCCAGGCGCCCCTAGATATCTGCTTTTCAAATTTTAGTATTAGCCATGAATACAAGCCAGATCTAGGGCTTTAATACCTGAGGTGAGGAAAGCTGCATGTCCATTGTTGGCACTCTTCCTGTAGACTCTTAGTATGCACACTCAACTTCTGCTCATACAAGAGCTCGTCAATGGCTGTGAACATTGCCTGGACCTTTTCAGTGGCATTTTGATCAAGCTCCTGGAAGAAAATATCACCCCTAAATATTTAGGTGAGCTTTTAAAGTCCTAAAGGTTGAAAGCAATCAAATTTAAAATTTAGTCCATTTGAAATACTGTTGAATTTCCATTAAAAAATTTAGTGAATTTTCATCTTATAATATTCAGATTTCCTTCCTATTCCTATGTAAACAAAATTTATAGAAATACCTACTTTTTTAAAGTGACATTTTCTTCATTATAAAAATACTATGTTTATTGTAATCATTTTGAAAGATCCAGAAAAACATGAAGAATAAATTAAAATTACCAATAATTCTACCTAATATAATGATTGCTAATTTTAGTATAGTTGCTTGGTTCCAGTATTTTTTTAGAGCTGAAGATAGACAGTTAATCCTATACATGCGGCCTTAGGGATGCTGACCCTCCGCCCCCATGTGCCCCCTTTCCCCCCCGCCACACACAGTCAAAAATCCATATATAACATTTGGCTCTCCAAAAACCTAAGTACTAATAGCTTACAACTGACTGGAAGCTTTAACAATAACCCATATTTTATATATGTATTGCATACTGTATTCTTACAATAAAGCTAAAGAAAAGGTTATTAAGAAAATCATTGTGGGGGCGCCTGGGTGGCTGTCAGTTGAGCGTCTGACTTCGGCTCAGGTCATGATCTCACAGCTCGTGAGTTCGAGCCCCGCGTCGGCTCTGTGCTGACAGTTCAGAGCCTGGAACCTGCTTCGGATTCTGTGTCTCCCTCTCTCTCTACCCCTAACCCACTCGCATTATGTCTCTGTCTCTCCCAAAAAATAAATAAACATTTAAAAAAATTTTCTTTTTTTTAAAAAAAGAAAAGAAAATCATGGTGTGCCTGGGTGGCTCAGTCAGTTAAGCGTCTGACTCCTGGTTTTGGCTCAGGTCATGATCTCGCAGTTTCGTGAGCTCAAGCCCCACATCAGGCTCTTCGCTGGCAGCCTGGAGCCTGATTGGGATTCTCTCTCTCCCTCTCTGCCCCTTCCCCACTCGCGCTCTGTCTCTCTCAAAATAAATAAATAAACTTAAAAAACAAAATAGGGGCGCCTGGGTGGCTCAGTCGGCTAAGGGTCCGACTTTGGCTCAGGTCATGATCTCTCAGTTCCTGAGTTCAAACTCCACATCGGCTTCTCTCTTTCTCTCTCTCTCTCAAAAATAAATAAACATTAAAATTTAAAAAAAATCCTAAGAGGGGAGCCTGGGTGGCTCAGTCAGTTAAGCGTCTGACTCTTGATTTTGGCTCAGGGTCTTTATCTCACTGTTCATGAGTTCAAACCCCACGTCCACCTCTGCACTGACAGTGTGGAGCCTGTTTGGGATTCTCTCTCTGCCTCTCTCTCCACCCCTCCTCTCTCTCTCAAAAATAAATAAATAAACATTAAAAAAACAGACAATCATAAGAGAAAATACATTTACAGTCCTGTACTGTTTTGAAAAAAAGTCCACATATAAGTGGACCCACACAGTTCAAACTTGTGTTGGTGAAGGGCTAACTGCATATATATCATTTTGTAGTCTGTATTTTTATTTTACTTTTAATTTTTTTTAATGTGTATTATTTATTTTAAAGAGAGAGAGAGAGAGCACAAGCGGGGTTGGTTCAGAGAGAGCGGGAGACATAGAATCCAAAGCAGGCTCCAGGCTCTGAGCTGTCAGCACAGAGCTGACAAGGGGCTTGAACTCATGAACTGTGAGACCATGACCTGAGCTGAAGTCGGACACTCAGCCAATTGAGCCACCCAGGTGCCCCTGTAGTCTGTATTTTTCAACTGAGAGTTTAGGTTATCTCCCTGCCCTCTGTAATCCTTTAGTAGCAGCAATAGAGATGGCTATAAAATATAAATCTGATCATGTTATTTGCTTCCTTGCTTTTCTACTTTATATTTATGCACCCTTTTTTATTCTGGTGGAACAAAAAGTATAAGATAATAAATCTGTATTTTCACTCCACGAATGAAAATCAGTTTCTACCCAATTAAAAAAGACTTGCTAGATAGATATGAAGGCTAATTTTAAAGACTGTTGACCTTAAAAAAAAATACAAAAAAAAAAAGTGTCAGCTTTTTAAAAGCAAAATAAGCTTCAGGAATAGCAGAGAATTGCAAATGGGGACAAGCAAACTTATGGCAAAGCATAGGCAAGTCCAGAACAGAGGAGAGGCTTGCTTTTATAGGCAAAAGGAGGAAGCTAGAAGGGGCTGTTATGGCTTCTCATTGGATGAGTGTGGTGGTTTCTCACTGGTTGGGCTGTGGATGGGCAGGAAGAAATTCTTCCTCCTGCTGGGGTATATAAAGTAAGTTTCTTCCTGTTGGGGAATGCAAGCTATGGTTTCTTATGGAGGGATGGTAGTGTGTGAGAGATTGCTCTTTAGGGCTTCCCAACTCCAGGTTTAATGATATTTCTTTTATTTATTTTCACAAGAGTCAACATAAGTAATATTTCTAAAAAGTCTTTTACTGTTTTCAAGCTTCTGGGGGCTGAGGTGGGACTTTTCTAGTCTTAGTGAAATTTTTTATTTATTTTTTTCATGAAGCATCAAAGTTCTTTATTAGAGATGAGAATGGGATAATGTTGAGAAAGAAGTGACTAGCACAATCTCCTAGCAAGCTGGCTGTCTTTTGTTTTGTTTTGTTTTTGCATTGCAAGCATTTTTTAAAAATTTAGGGGCGCCTGGGTGGCGCAGTCGGTTAAGCGTCCGACTTCAGCCAGGTCACGATCTCGCGGTCTGTGAGTTCGAGCCCCGCGTCAGGCTCTGGGCTGATGGCTCGGAGCCTGGAGCCTGTTTCCAATTCTGTGTGTCTCCCTCTCTCTCTGCCCCTCCCCCGTTCATGCTCTGTCTCTCTCTGTCCCAAAAATAAATAAAAAACGTTGAAAAAAAAATTAAAAAAAAAAAATTTAATTCCAGTATAGTTAACATACAGTACTATTGAGGGTTGATGGGGGGTGGGAGGGAGGGGAGGGTGGGTGATGGGTATTGAGGAGGGCACCTTTTGGGATGAGCACTGGGTGTTGTATGGAAACCAATTTGACAATAAATTTCATATATTAAAAAAAAACATACAGTACTATATTAGTTTTAGGTGTACAATACAGTGATTCAACAATTCCATATATCACCATACATCACTGTGCTCATTATGACAAGTGCAGTCCTTGATCTGTATTACATTACCGATTTCACCTACCCCCCACCCACCTCCCCTCTGGTAACCATCAGTTTGTTCTCAATAGTTAAGAGCCTGTTTCTTGGGGCACCTGGGTGGCTCACTTGGTTAAGCCTCCAACTTCAGCTCAGGTCATGATCTCATAGTTCATGAGTTTGAGCCCCACGTCGGGCTCTGCACTGACAGATTCTCTGTCTCCCTCTCTCTCTGCCCCTCCCCCACTCACATGCTCACGTGTGCTCTCTCTCAAAAATAAACATTTTTTTAAAAGAGGCTATTTCTTGGCAAATGTTTTTCTATTAAATATTTATCTGCTTAAATGCTATTATGTCAACTCTTCTTGTTGTTAGTATTTGCCTATTATAACTTTTCCCATCCCTTAATATCTGGGTGTCATTCTGTTTTTGAAATGTTTATTTAAATAGCATGTAGCTAGAATTTTAAAATCCAATTTCAGAGTCTCTGTCTTTTCTTAATAGGTAAATTGTATCCACTTATTATAATGTGCAATATTTAGACTTATAGCTACCATTTGTTTTGTGTTTGTATTTAACCTTTTTCTTGTGTTTTTTATTTTCTTTTTCTTCTGTTACATTTTTTCTTGTTTCCTCTATTAATTTGGAAGTTATTCATTATGTTTATATTCTACTAGTAGTTAAAATTTTAGCATCCGTACTTCATTTTTTTATTTTTTTAAATTTTTATTAATTTATTTTCAAGTTATTTAACATACAGTATATTCTTGGCTTCAGAAGTAGAACCCAGTGATTCATCTCTTACATATGACACCCATTGCTCATCCTGAAAAGTACCCTCCTTAATGCCCATCACCCATTTAACCCAACCCTCCAACCCCTCTCCAGCAACCCTCAGTTTGTCCTCTGTATTTAAGACTCTCTATGCTTTGCCTTCCTCTCTGTTTTTATCTTATTTTTCTTTCCTTTCCCCTATGTTCATCTGTTGAGTTTCTCAAATTCCATACATGAGTGAAATCATATGATATCTTTCTCTGACTGACTTATTTCGTTTAGCATAATATCCTCCAGTTTCACCCACATTGTTGCAAATGGCAAGATTTCATTCTTTTTCATTGCCCAGCATTATTCTATTGTGTATACATACTATATCTTCTTTATCCATTCATCCATCGATGGACATTTGGGCTCTTTCCATACTTTGGCTATTGTTGATAGCACTGCTATAAACATTGGGGTGCATGTGCCCCTTCGATTCAGCATTTTTGTATCCTTTGGTTAAATTCCTAGTAGTGCAATTGCTGGGTCATTAGGTAATTCTATTTTTAATTTTTTTTTTCCTTGGAAAACATTATGGTTTTATTTTTATTTATTTATTTATTTATTTATTTATTTTTTAATATATGAAATTTACTGTCAAATTGGTTTCCATACAACACCCAGTGCTCATCCCAAAAGGTGCCCTCCTCAATACCCATCACCCACCCTGCCCTCCCTCCCACCCCCCATCAACCCTCAATTTGTTCTCAGTTTTCAACAGTCTCTTATGCTTTGGCTCTCGCCCTCACCCACTCTAACCTCTTAATTCTTTTTTTTTTTTTTCCTTCCCCTCCCCCATGGGTTTCTGTTATGTTTCTCAGGATCCACATAAGAGTGAAACCATATGGTATCTGTCTTTCTCTGTATGGCTTATTTCACTTAGCATCACACTCTCCAGTTCCATCCATGTTGCTACAAAAGGCCATATTTCATTTTTTCTCATTGCCACGTAGTATTCCATTGTGTATATAAACCACAATTTCTTTATCCATTCATCAGTTGATGGACATTTAGGCTCTTTCCATAATTTGGCTATTGTTGAGAGTGCCGCTATAAACACTGGGGTACAGGTGCCCCTATGCATCAGTACTCCTGTATCCCTTGGATAAATTCCTAGCAGTGCTATTGCTGGGTCATAGGGTAGGTCTATTTTTAATTTTCTGAGGAACCTCCACACTGCTTTCCAGAGCGGCTGCACCAATTTGCATTCCCACCAACAGTGCAAGAGGGTTCCTGTTTCTCCACATCCTCTCCAGCATCTATAGTCTCCTGATTTCTTCATTTTGGCCACTCTGACTGGCGTGAGGTAATATCTGAGTGTGGTTTTGATTTGTGTTTCCCTGATAAGGAGCGACGTTGAACATCTTTTCATGTGCCTGTTGGCCATCCGGATGTCTTCTTTAGAGAAGTGTCTATTCATGTTTTCTGCCCATTTCTTCACTGGGTTATTTGTTTTTCGGGTGTGGAGTTTGATGAGCTCTTTATAGATTTTGGATACTAGCCCTTTGTCCGATGTGTCATTTGCAAATATCTTTTCCCATTCCGTTGGTTGCCTTTTAGTTTTGTTGGTTGTTTCCTTTGCTGTGCAGAAGCTTTTTATCTTCATAAGGTCCCAGTAATTCACTTTTGCTTTTAATTCCCTTGCCTTTGGGGATGTGCCGAGTAAGAGATTGCTACGGCTGAGGTCAGAGAGGTCTTTTCCTGCTTTCTCCTCTAAGGTTTTGATGGTTTCCTGTCTCACATTCAGGTCCTTTATCCATTTTGAGTTTATTTTTGTGAATGGTGTGAGAAAGTGGTCTAGTTTCAACCTTCTGCATGTTGCTGTCCAGTTCTCCCAGCACCATTTGTTAAAGAGACTGTCTTTTTTCCATTGGATGTTCTTTCCTGCTTTGTCAAAGATGAGTTGGCCATACGTTTGTGGGTCTAGTTCTGGGGTTTCTATTCTATTCCATTGGTCTATGTGTCTGTTTTTGTGCCATATTTTTAATTTTTTGAGGAGCCCCCATACTGTTTTCCAGAGTGCCTACACCACTTTGCATTCCCACCAGCAGAGCAAAAGAGTTCCTCTTTCTCCACTACCTTGCCAACATCTGTTGTTGCCTGAGTTGTTAATTTTAGCCATTCTGACAGGTGTGAGGTGGTATCTCGTTGTGGTTTTGATTTGTAATTCCCTGATGATGAGTGATGTTGAACATCTTTTCATGTGTCCGTTTGCCGTCTGGATATCTTCTTTGGAGAAATGTCTATTCATGTCTTCTGCCCATTTCTTCACTGGATTATTTGGTTTTGGGGTGTTGAGTTTGATAAGTTCTTCATATATTTGGGACACTAACCCTTTATCTGATATGTCATTTGCAAATATATTCTCCCATTCTATTGGTTGCCTTTTAGTTTTGTTAATTGTCTCCCTTGCTGTGTAGAAGCTTTTTATCTTAAGGAGGTCCAAATAATTCATTTTTGCTTTTATTTCCCTTGCCTCTGGAGACATGTCAAGTATGAAGTTGTTGTGGCCTAGGTCAGAGAGGTTGCTGCCTGTTTTCTCCTGTAGGATTTTGATGGTTTTCTGTCTCAAATTTAGGTCTTTTACCCATTTTGAGTTTATTTTTGTGTATGGTGTAAGAAAGTGGTCCAGGTTCATTCTTCTGCATGTTGCTATCCAGTTCTCCCATCACCATTTGCTAAAGAGACTGTCTTTTTCCCATTGGATGCTCTTTACTGCTTTGTCAAAGATTAGTTGGCCATATATTAGTGGGTCCATTTCTATGTTCTCTATTCTGTTCCACTGATCTATGTGTCTGTTTTTGTGTCAGTACCATACTGTCTTGATGATTACAAGTTTGTAATACAGGTTAAAGTCCAGGATTGTGATACCTCCAGCTGTGGTTTTCTTTTTCAACATTACTTTGGCTATTCAGGTTCTTTTGTGGTACCATACAAATTTTAGAATTGTTTGTTCTAGCTCTGTGAAGAATGCTGTGTTATTTTGATAAGGTTTGCATTGAATGTGTAGATTGCTTTCAGTAGTATCAATATTTTAACAATATTTGTTCTTCCAATCCATGAGCATGGAATGTTTTCCCATTTCTTTGTGTCTTTTTCAATTTGTTTCATAAGCTTTCTATAGTTTTCAGTGTACAGATATCTTACCTCTTTGGTTAGGTTTATTCCTAAGTATCTTATGGTTTTTGGTGTAAATGGGACCAATTCCTTGATATCTCTTTCTGTTGCTTCATTATTGGTGTATAGAAATGCAACCAATTTCTGTACATTGATTTTATATCCTGTGGCTTTACTGAATTCATGTATCAGCTCTAGCAGTTTTTTGGTGGAGTCTTTTGGGTCTTCCATGTAGAATATCATGTCATCTGCAAAGAGTGAAAGTTTGACTTCTTCTTTGCCAATTTGGATGCATTTAATTTTGTTTTGTTGTCTGACTGCTGAGGCTAGGGCTTCCAACACTATGTTGAACAATAGTGGTGAGAATGGACATCTCTGTCATGTTCCTGATCTTAGGGGGAAAGCTCTCAGTTTTTCCCCATTGTAGATTATATTACCTATGGGCCTTTCATATATGGCTTTTATGATGTTAAGATATGTTTCTTCCATTCTGACTTTCTTGAGGGTTTTTATCAAGAAAGGATGCTGTACTTTGTCCAATGCTTTTTTTGCATCTATTGACAGTATCATATGGTTCTTATCCTTTCCTCTATTAATGTGGTGTATCACATTGATTGATTTGTGGTGTAACACATTGATACTGAAACAGCCCTGCAGCCCAGGAATGAATCCCACTTGATCATGGTGAATAATGCTTTTAATGTATTGTTGACTTCGATTTGCTAGTATCTTATTGAGGATTTTTGCATCTAGGTTCATCAGGTATATTGGCCTGTAATTCTCCTTTTTAGTGGAGTCTTTGTCTGGTTTTGGAATCAAGGTAATGCTGGCTTCATAGAATGAGTTTGGAAGCTTTCCTTCCATTTCTATTTTTTGGAACATTTTGAGAAGAACAGGTATTAACTCTGCTTTAAATTTTTGGTAGGATTCCAGGGCTCTTATTTGTTGGGAGACTTTTGATAACTGAGATTTCTTTGCTGGTTATAGGTTTATTCAAATTTTCTATTTCTTCCCATTTGAGTTTTGGTAGTGTGTGAGTGTCTAGGAATTTGTCCATTTCTTTCAGATTGCCTAGTATGTTGGCATATAATTTTTCATAGTATTCTCTTAGAATTGTTTGTATGTCTCTGGTATTGGTTGTGATCTCTCCTCTTTCATTTGTGACTTTATCTATTTGGGTCCTCTCTTTTCTTTTTGAGTAGTCTGGCTAGGGGCTTATCAGTTTTGTTTATTCTTTCAAAAAATCAGCTCTTAGTTTCACTGATCTGTTCTACTGTTCTATATCATTTATTTCTGCTCTAATCTTTATTTCCCTTCTGCTGGCTTTGGGCTATATTTGCTGCTCCTTTTCTAGCTCCTTTAGGTGTAAGGTTAGGTTGTATATTTGGGGCCTTTCTTACTTCTTGAGATAGGCCCGAATTGCAATGTATCTTCCTCTTAGGACTGCCTTTGCTGCATCCCAAATGATTGGACGATCATGTTTCATTTTCATTTGCTTCCATATATTTTTTAATTTCTTATTTAATTTCCTGGTTGACCCATTGGTTCTTTGGTGGGATACTGTTTACCCTCAATGTATTTGGGGTTTTCCAAATTTTTACTTGTGGTTGATTTCAAGTTTCATAGCATTGTGATCTGAAAATATGCATGGTATGATCTCAATCTTTTTGTACGTGTTGAGGGCTATTTTGTGACCAGTATGTGATCTATTTTGGATAATGTTCCATGTGCGCTCAAGAAGAATATGTATTCTGCTGCTGTAGGATGAAACGTTCTGAATATATGTGTTCAGTCTATCTGGTCCAATGTGTCATTCAGAGCCATTATTTCCTTGATTGATTTTCTGCCTAGGTTATCTGTCCATTGTTGTAAGTGGAGTATTAAAGTCCCCTATAATTATGGCATTATTATCCAAAAGTTTGCTTATATTTGTGATTAATTGATTTACATATTTGAGTTCTTCCACGTTGGAGGCATAAATATTTACAATTGTTAGCTCTTCTTGATGGATAGACCCCTTAATTATGATATAATGCCCTTCTTCATCTCTTGGTACAGTCTTTGTCTTAAAATGTAGTTTGTCTGATGTAAGTATGGCTACTCCAGCTTTCTTTTGACATCGTTAGCATGATAGATGGTTCTCCATCCCCTCACTTACAATGTGCAGGTGTCTTCTGGTTTAAAATGAGTCTCTTGTAGGCAGAATATAGATGGATCTCATTATTTATCCCTTCTGATACTCTGTGTCTTTTGATTGGGGCATTTAGTCCATTTACATTCAGAGTGATTATTGAAAGGTATGAATTTAATGCCATGGTGTTATCTGTAGATTTCATGTTTGTTGTGATGTCTTTGGTCCTTTGTAGTCTTTGCTGCTTTCCACTCACAGAGTACCCCTAGAATCTCTTCCAGGGCTGGTTTAATGGTCATGAACTCTTTTGGTTTTTGTTTGTCTGGGAAAGTCTTTATCTCTCCTATTCTGAAGACAGCCTTGCTGGATAAAAGATTCTTGGCTGCATAGTTTTCCTGTTCATCACATTGAATATTTCCTGCCACTCGCTTCTGGCCTGCCAAGTTTCAGTGGATAGGTCTGCTACTAACCTTATGTGCCTATGCCCGTAACTTAAGGCCCATTTGTCCCTAGCTGCTTTCAGAATTCTCTTTATGTTTGTGTTTTGCCAGTTTCACTATGATATGTCATGGTGTTGACCTGTTTTTATTGATTTTGAAGGAGTTCTCTGTGCCTCTCAGACTTGGATGCCTGTTTCCTTCCCCAGATTAGAGAAGTTCTCAGCTATAATTTATTCAGATAAAACTTCTTCCCCTTTCTCTCTCTTCTTCTTCTGGAACTCCTATGATGTGGATATTGTTTCGTTTCATGGAATCACTTAGTTCTCTAATTCTCCCCTCATGATCTGGTAATTTCCTTTCCTTCTTTTTTTCAGCTTCATTATTTTCCCATTTTATCTTCTATTTCACCTATTCTCTCCTCTGCTTCTTCCATCCTCACTGTCACTGTATCTAGTTTATTTTGCATCTCAGTTGTAGCATTTTTTAATTCATCAGGACGAGTTCCTAGGCCTGTGATCTCTGTACAAAGAGATTCTCTAGTGTCTTCTATGCTTTTTTCAAGCCCAGTTATTAGTCTTATGACTGTTATTCTAAATTCTTGTTCAGATATATTGTTTATAACTGTTTTGAGCAATTCTCTGGCTGTGATTTCTTCCTGAGTTTTCTTTTTTGGGAGAATTCCTCTGTTTTCTCATTTTGGCTAGTTTCTGCTTTTTGTGGGTTTTAATAGCTTGTTATTACTGCATCTGTGAGTACTTCTATATTAAAAAGGGGTCATACACTGTCCAGGGTTGGCACTTTAGGAATTGTTTTTGGTATACATTATATGCACTCTGTTGTGTTTTGGCTGCTCTATCCCACTGGTCAGTCCTCTGCAAAGCCCCTCCTTACTTTTAGTGGTGGAGTGTTTGGACCTTCAGCCAAGGTGTGCTTTGATTTGTTTGTTGAAGTAACCCTGGAAAAAAGGGAAAGGAGTGGGGAGGAAGCCTGATCCCATAAAAAGAAAAAAAATGAAAGTGAGAAATGAAGACCAAACAGGGAATCAAAAAACTATCAGGCTAAATTCAGAGAAAGAGAAAGGAAAATAAAGAAGAGAAATAGAAAAGGTGTAAAATGAATAGAATAAAAATGCCTAATTGAAAAAATATATGTATATATATAAATGACCAAAGACAAATCAGAAACTATGAGCCTGATTCCAAAAGAAGAGGGTAGAAAGAGGAAAGGAAAGGAAAGGAAAGGAAAGGAAAGGAAGGGAGGGGAGAGGAAGGGAGGAAAAGAGTTAAAAAAACAGTCATCTGTTGGTGCTGGGACTGGTGGCTGTACTGGTCTAGAGGAGAGGCTGCCTGCATTGGCTCAGAGCCAGCCTTGCTCCAGTAGATAGGCAGTTGCCAGGCACAGAGGGGAGCAGTTTGGTGTAAATGGGTCCCACCTCCAATGGGGGCAGCTGTGCTGCTCTCTGAAGTCCTGCCATGTTGGTATTGGGGAGAAAAAATGGCAACACCCAATCTCTCCTCCTTTCCCTCCCTGAACAGAGTTTTCTGTCAGGCAGCCCTTACCCAATAGCACAGATGGTCAGCTTGCCCTGCTCCACAGTTCTCTCAAGGCTTCTAGCTGCTCGGCTAGATTCAAAACCCAATGTCTTAAAGGACCCCGCATCCTGTGGATCCTGTTCTGGAGTAGTGCCACTCCACCCTGCGGATAAAAGGCCTCTGGCTGGCACCTGCAGGGTCTTTTGTCTTTGGGGAGGCAATAAACCCTCTTCCCAAAGTACTCCAGGAAGGGGACTGTTCTCTCCCAGTGCACCCCTGAGATTGCTACAGTGCTGGGGCCCAACTGCCTTCTCCCCAGTAGCATGCACCGTGGCTTTGCTCTGGAGAAAGTCACGCACATTTGAAACCTTCACATTTCAGCTCTTAAGGCTGTTTGCAAAATACAAACTGGCAATCTCCCCATTTCTCGTCCATGGTCGAGAGTCCATGGTCTGGAGAGGTTTTTCTCATGTGCTAACTTGATACTTTTTGAAGACCTGTCTCTTTTTGTCTCTGCACTGAAAGGGTTCCCTCCCCTCCGTGCCTTTGCCATTTTATCTCCCCCTAATCACATACATGTACCTCAATCCTGCCAAGCTGTCTCCCTCCAACTGTAGGGACCCTTCTGCCACTCCACAGATTGATTTCCTGGGTGTTCCAAGTGATCTGACCTCAATACAGCTGTGTTTGAGGGACAGGGAAAATCCCAGTCCCCCTACACCTCTTCCATCTTAAAAAAAAATTTTTTTTAATGTTTATTTATTTCTGAGACAGAGAGAGACAGAGCATGAGTGGGGGAGGGGCAGAGAGAGAGGGAACACAGAATCCGAATCAGGCTCCAGGCTCTGAGCTGTCAGCACAGAGCCTGATACAGGGCTCAAACCCATGTACCTCAAGATCACAACCTGAGCCTTAGTCGGTTGCTCAACCAACTGAGCCACCCAGGCGCCCCAGCACCTCTTCCATCTTAACTCTGCCCCCATACTCCTTTATTTTTCTAACAAAGTTAGAAAGTTAGTTTGTTTGTTTTTAGCATTTCTGGCCTCCACTGAAACAAAGCAAGAACTTTGATCATTTTGCCATATATATACATATATCAAATCATTATACTATATAGCTAAAACTAATAAGTTATGTGTCCATTTTTAAAAATAGGGGAACAAAGGGATGCCTGAGTGGCTCAGTCAGTTAAGCGCCAGACTTAGGCTCAGTTCATGATCTCACAGTTCGTGGGTTCGAGCCCTGCATTGGGCTCTGTGCTGACAGCTCAGAGCCTGGAACCTGCTTTGGTTTCTGTGTTTCCCTCTCTCTCTGCCCCTCCCCCACTTGTGCGTGAGCTCCCTCTCTCTCTCTCTCTCAAAAATAAATAAACTTAAAAAAAAATTTTTTTTTAAATAGGGGAACAAAGATAGGAAACATGTTGTGTGAGGATAGAATCCACGGAATTTGATGACAGATTTGATGAGAGAGATGGTTAATGAAGATGAATCTAAGCCTCTATTCTGGGTGATAGAAAGGATGATACTAGTGATAATAGTGAACATTCATCAAATAAGATATCCTTAACTGAGAAGATATCAATAGTCTTTATACTAAGTAATGAATCTGTACCATATCTTTTTTGGTTTAACTTTTTATTTTGACCTAATTTCAGACTTAGTATCAGATATCTTTAAAGTAGGAAAGGTAAACACTTAGGACTTCTCAGGAAACCTTCTTACCAGTGCTTTCTCAAGCTTTAGGACCATGTGGATCATGAAATCAATATAAAATGTTATTAAATAATACCCAAAAAACTAAAATAGAATAAAGTAGATAGAATGTAAAATATCATAGTATGACTCATATACAGGTTATTACTTTATAGAACTTTGTCTTCTGTTTTATGTACACACCATGAGTCATAATGTCAACTACGTGTCTTAGTGTGAGTTGCAATTTTAAGTTTGATGCCACCTATCTAGACAGGGCCCAGTAAGCCATCTTTCTAGTGTAAACTGTCCCTACTCCAGTTTATAGGATTAGAGTATTAACTGGAACAGAAAGGGACATAGGGGCTTCAGGCATCTTTCATCACAATGACAATCCAATTATGTAAAACACATTTTTCTAAAAAGGACTTTGATATGATTTAACTTCCCTCTAAGTATTTTTCATGTTTTTATTTTGAATTTTAGTATTGTGTTATTTTTAACACATAAAATGTTGTCATTTGTTTTATTTTTCCAGTATGCTTTGCCAATTACTTTGCTTTCTGTTGCTTCATGTATTGCATTCCTTTCTTCTGGCTTTTTCTTCTTGGTATAATCTATCCTTTAATGGTTCCCTCAGTGTGTATATATGGATGGGAAACTCTTATTCTATAGATGTTTAAAATGTCTTTATTTTGCCTTCACTATTTAAAAAATTTTTTTAATGTTTATTTATTTTTGAGAGAGAGAGAGGCAGAGTGCGAGCAGGAGAGGGGCTGAGAGAGGGGGAGACACAGAATCCGAAGCAGGCTCCAGGCTCGAAGCAGTCAGCAAAGAGCCCGATGTGGGGCTAGAACTCATGAACGGTGGGATCATAACCTGAGCCGAAGTTGGATGCTTAACTGACTGAGCCACCCAGACACCCCAATTTTGCCTTCATATATTTATTTCATATATTTGTATATCTTCTTATTTATCATCTAGAAGAGATATATCGTTCATGTATATATACTTGACATACACTGAATATATCTCTTGTTTTCCGTAGTACTTTAAAGATATAATATCATTATCATCTAGCATTCGTTAATTGTGAGCTATCTGTTGTAAGTCTGATTTTTACTCCATAACATGTGGAATGTCTTTCCTAATAGTTTTTAATGTTTCTCTTTTTATCTTTGATTATCAGCAGTTTCTCTGAAGAGGTTTTTTGTTTTTGTTTTGTCCCTCAGTTGATATACTTTTCAACATGCAGACTGTTATCTTTCTTCAATTCTTAAAAAAATTCAGTAATTATTACTTTCAATACTACCTCTTTCCATTCTCTTTCTAAAACTTCCATTAGACATATACTGTAGCATCTTAATCCAGCTTTCGTGTTCGTAACTACTCTTCAAATTTTCAATGCCTAAATTTATCTCTCTAATTTGAGGTGATTTTCTTAGCTCTATCATTCTGTTCACTACAGTTCTGTTTCACTCTGTGTGCAGTTTACCGTATCTATTGACATATTTCAACGTTTTTTTTTAATTTTTTTTTATTTTTGGGACAGAGAGAGACAGAGCATGAACTGGGGAGGGGCAGAGAGAGAGGGAGACACAGAATCGGAAACAGGCTCCAGGCTCCAAGCCATCAGCCCAGAGCCTGATGCGGGGCTCGAACTCACAGACCGTGAGATCGTGACCTGGCTGAAGTCGGACGCTTAACGGACTGCGCCACCCAGGCGCCCCTATTGACATATTTCAAGTGCTATTCATTTCCAGGATTTTAAACTGGATCTTCATATCTGTCTGTTCTTAAGATCTGTACCTGCCTTGATTTAAAACCCCATAATTTTAATGGATGCTATCTTATCACTTAATTCTTTGAGTATTTAATAAGCTTAATAAGCTTATTGAGGAGTGTGTACAATAACATTTCAAGTATATACAGCACAAGGAGATCTGAGAAATGTATTAATCATACTAACCACCATTCCCTTCCAGATTTATAACATTTCTGTCACTCTGTCACAATATACCCTCATTCCACTTTACAGCTGGGAGTCTCCCGTTCCCCATGCCAGGACACCACTGATCTGATTTCTATCACTACAAATTAGGTTTTTTTAAATTAAAGTTTATTTATTTATTTTGAGAGAGACAGAGGCAGTGTGAGTGGGGGAGGGGCAGAGAGAGAGAGGGAGGGAGAGAGAATTCCAAGCAGGCTCTGCACTGGCAGCACAGAGCCCAACACAGGGCTTCAACTCACATACCGTGAGATCATGACCTGAGCTGAAACCAAGAGTCAGATGCTTAATCAACTGAGCCACCCTGGTGCCCCTAGAACTTTGTATAAATAGGATCATGCAGGGTATACTTTTCTGCGTTTAGCTTCCTTCACTCAGCAGAATTTTTTTGAGGTTCATCTATGTTGTTGTATGTGTTAGTGTTCATTACATTATATTGCTGAGAAGAATTTCATTGTAAGGATATGCTGCAATTTATCCATTCTCCTTTTGAGGAACATTTGCATTATTTATTATGAGTAAATCTGATATGAACATTTATGTATGTCTTTTTCTGGACATATATTTTTATTTCTTTCAGATAAATACATTGCAGTAGAATTGCTGGATCTTAAAAGGAGTATAACGTTTAATGTTAAGCTATTTTGCAGAGTGTATGTGTGTATGTATACACACAACATACACACACATACATATATATGCACATACATATACATACATACATACAATTTAGCACTGCCACCGAAAATGTGTGAGCATTAAATTTCGCTCCACGTCCTGGCTAAAACTAGGTATTTAGTTTTAGTTTTAGCAGTTTTAGTGAGTGTGACATGGTGTATCATGACAGTTTAAATTGGAATTTCTCTGATGATTAGTATTAAACATCTTTCTATATGCTACTTGGACATATATCTTCTTTCATGGAGTGTTCAAGTCTTTTGCCCATTTTTAAAAACTGGTTTGTCTTCTTAACATGGAATTTTAAGTTTCGGATACAAGTCCTTTGTCAGATATATGTAGTGGTGCAAATATTTTCTCCCTGTCTGTGATTGTCCTTTCATTTTCTTGATGGTATATTTGGAAGTTCAAAAGATTTTTAAGTTTAATGGAATCAAATTTATCCATTTTTTTAGGTTTATGCTTCTGGTATGTCATATCTGCGTATTATCTTGCAGGTTTTCTCACATTTTTTCCTAAAAAATTGACAGTTTTTGCTCTTACATTTAAATTTATAGTTAATTTTGAGTAAAATTTCTATATGATGTGAATTGAATTTAACTTCATCTTTTTTGCATATGGATAGCCAATTGTCTCAGCAACTTTTATAGGGAAAAAATACTCTTTTCCTATTAAATTGCTGTGGCACCTTTGTCAAAAATCAATGGACTCTACATGTAAGGGTTTATTTCTGGATTATCAGTTCTGTCCCACTGATCATTATGCCTATCCTTATGTCAGTACCACACTACTTTGATTATAGCACCATTTTATTAAGTTTTGAAATATGACAGTGTAAGTCCTCTAACTTCCTTCTTCTGTTTCAAAATTGTTTAGACTAATCTGGCTCCTTTACAATTCCATGTCAATCTTAGTACCAGTTTAATCAGTTTCTACAAAAACTCATAGGGATTTTGATAGGGAATGCACTGTATGTATACATCATATACGTCAATTTGGAGAGAACGTGGTCTTAATATTCAGTGTTCCAATCCATGTACCTGAATTTTATGTATGTATGTATGTATGTGTCATTTTCTCAGCAACGTTTTGCAATTTTCAGTGTACAAGTTTTGTGTTTCTTTTGTTAAGTTTATCCTTTTTGCTCTAATGTGAATTGAATTTATTTTTTACCTTCATTTTCAGATTGTCCATGTGCAAATGTGTAGAAATACAGATTTTTAAATTTAGATACAATTCATACACAATTGAATTCAGCCTTTCAAAGTGTGCAAGTCAGTAGTTTGGGGTATACTTCCAATGGTCTGTGGTATATCCACAGTTGTGCAACCTTATCTTAGAACATTTCATTACCCCAAAAACAAATCCTGCCTCCATTAGCAATCACTCTCCATTTCTCTCTCCACCCAGTCCATGGCCACAACTAACCTACTTTCTCTGTCTCTGGATTTGATCTTCTGGACCTTTCATATAAGTGGAATCATATAATATGTAGCCTTTTGTGTCTGGCTTCTTTCACTGAGCCTGTTTTTAAGGTTCATCCACAGTGTAGCATGTATTAGTACTTCTTTCCTTTCTATGGCTGGATAATATTCTATTACGGAAATATACCACATTTATAATTGATTTTTATAAACTGACCTCATATACTGTGACCTTTCTGAACTTATTTCTTTGTTCTAGCAGACTTGGGAGGCGGGGCCAGAGGGATTGTGAACTCTAGGATTTTCTACATGTCATCTGCGAATGGAGATAGTTTTATTTAGTCCTTTCCGATATGGATGCCTTTCATTTCTTTATATTGTCTTACTGCACTGATAAACTTCCAGACAATGCTGAATAAAAGTGGCAAGTGGAACTGAGTATTACCCAAAGAATATGAAAACACTAATTCAAAAAGATAATATGCACCCTTATGTTTACTGCAGCATTAATTACAATAGCCAAGACATCAAAGCAATCCGTGTGGCCACTGATAGATGAATGGATAAAGATGTTTGTGTGTGTACATATACATATACATATACATGTACATATGTATATATATATATATATATATATATATATACACACACATATATATATCCAACACATACACAATGAAATATTACTCAGCCATAAAAGAGAATGAAATCTTGCCATTTTCAAGAATATGGATGGATCTAGAGAGTATAATGCTAAGTGAAATAAGTCAGAGAAAGACAAATACCATGATTTCACTCATATGTGGAATTTAAACAAATGAACAAGGAAAAAAAGAGACAAACCAAGAAACAGACTCTTAAACAAACTGATGGTTTCCAGAGGGGAGGTGGGCAGGAAGGTGGATGAAATAGGTGAAGGAGATTAAGAGTACACTTATGTTGTGGCACCTGGGTGGCTCAGTTGGTTGAGTGTCCGACTTCAGCTCCGGTCATGATCTCGCAGTCTGTGAGTTCAAGCCCCACGCTGGGCTCTGTGCTGACATCTCCGAGCCTGAAATCTGCTTCAGATTCTGTGTCTCCCTCTCTGCCCTTCCCCCACTTGCACTCACAAACTCTCTCTCTCTCAAAAATAAACAAACATCAAAAATAAATAAATAAAAAGAGTGCACTTATGATGAGCACTGAATAATGTACAGAATTGTTGAATCACTATATTTACACCTGAAACTAATATAACACTGTATGTTAACTATACTGAAATTAAAATAAAAATTAAGTTAAAAAGTGGTATATGAATGTCCTTACCTTGTTCCTAATCTTAAGAGGAAAATATTCAGTCTTTTCCCAAAACATACAATGTCAGCTGTTAAGTTTTTTTTAGATGCCCTTTGTCAGGTTGATGAAGTTCCTTTTCATTTCTAGTTTGTTGGGAGCTTTTATCATGAATGGATGTTGGATTTTGTCAAATGCTATTTCTGTGCCTACTGAGATAATGTCATTTCTGTCCTTTATTCCATTACTATGATGTATTAATTTTCTAATGTTTAACAAACTGTGCATTCCTGGAATAAATCCCACTTAGGGCAAATAATCCCTTTATGGTGCTAGAGTTGGTTTGCTAATAATTTAAAGTTCTTGTGTCTAATTTTAAGAAGGATATTAATTTGTAGTTTTCTCTTCTTGTGATGTCTTTGTCTGATTTTAGTATCAGGGTAATAATGGCCTCATAGAATGAATTAGGAACTGTTCTCTCTTTTCTGAAAGATTGGTATTATTTCTTCTTTAAATATTTAAGTGTATATAGAAATACAACTGATTTTTTATATTGATCTTATATCTTGTGGCCTTGTTAAACTCTATTAGTTTTTTTTTTGTTGTTTATTTTAGAGAAACAGAGAGAGGGCACAGCAGAGGAGAGGGGCAAAGAGACAGACAGACAGAGAGGGAGAGGGAGAGGGAGAGGGAGAGGGAGAGAGAGAGGGAGAGAGAGAGGGAGAGAGAGAGAGAGAGAGAGAGAGAGAGAGAGAATCTTAAGCAGGCTCCATGCTCAATGTGGAGCCTAATGTGGGGCTTGATCCCATGGCCCTAGGATCATGACCTGAACCGAAATCAAGAGTCAGATGATCAACTGATTAAGCCACCCAGGTGCCCCTAAACTCTATTAGTTCTAATAGGGTTTTTGTTTGTTTGTTTTGCAGATTCTATAGAATTTTTTGCATACAAAATTCTTTTCTTATGATAACTTTGGCTTTGGTAGCAGGGTAATAATGGCTTCATGGGATGAGTTAGGAAGTGTTCCTCTGTTTTCTAAAGAGTTTATGATAGTTATTTATTCTTCTAAATATTTGGTAGAATTTGCCAATGAAGCCATTTTTGCCTGTTTTTTTTTTTCTTTGTAGGAAGATATTTTACTAATTTAATTATTATAGATCTATGTGGATTTTTTAAAAAATCCATTTGGCAATTGTGTCTTTTTAGAAATTTGTCAATTATATCTAAATTATCTAACTTCTTGGCATGAAGTTGCTTATTACATTCCCTTAACCTTTTAGTTTCTGAAGGATCAATAATTATGACCCCCTCATTCATTTCTAATCTTGTTAATTGTGTCTTTTTTCTTGGGAAGACTAAAGACTTGTCAATTTTGTTGAATTTTTTTAAAGAACCAACCTTTGACTTTATTTATTTGTCTCTATTGTTTTTGTTTTCTATTTCATTAATTTCTACTCTCATCTGTATTATTTCTTTCCTTCGGCTTGCTTTTGATTTAATTTACTCTTTTTTAGTTTCTAAAGGTAGAAGCTTATGTTATGGATTTGAGACCCTCTTTTTTTTTCTGTAGACTTTTTCTATTTTTAAAATTATATTATGCATTATATTAGTTTCAGGTGTAATGATTCAATATTTATATTGTGAAATGATATATTGTGAAATGTATATATGTGAAATGATATATTGTGAAATGATTGCAGTAAGTCTAGTTAATATATGTCACCATACATAGTTACAGAATTTTTTTTCTTGAACTTTTAAGATCTCCTCTCTTAGCAACTTTCAAATATGCAACACAGTATTATTAACTATAGTCACCATGCTGTACATTACATGTACATAACTGGAAGTTTTAAATTTTTGACTCCCTTTACCCACTTTACCTACCCCCCAACTCCCACCTCTGGCAACCACCAATCTGTTCTCTGTGTCTGAGTTTGATTTTTTCCCCTACAGTATTTAAAGCTATTAATTTTCCTCTAAACACCACTTGAACTATGTTCTACAAATTTTGATATTTTGCTTTTCCCTTTTCATTCAATTCAAAATATTTCCTAATTTCCCTTGTAGATTTCTTCTTCGACGCATCAGTTAATTAAAAGAAAACTGTTTAATTTCCAAATCTTTGGGGATATCCCAAATTTCTACTTAATTCCAGCGTGGTTGGAGAACAAACCTTGTATAGTTTCAGTCCTTGTATTAGTCCTTGTTTTAGATAAAAAAGAATATATATTCTGCTGTCGTTGTGTGGAATATTAGGTCAAGTTGATTAATAGTGTTATTCAACACTTCAATAGGTTTGCTGATTTCCTATCTACTTGTTCTCTTTTTAATTTTTTTTCATGTTTATTTTTGAGAGAGAGAGACAGAGCATGAGTGGGGGAGGGGCAGAGAGCGAGGGACACACAGAATCCAGAGCAGGCTCCATGCTCTGAGCTGTCAGCACAGAGCCCAACGTGGGGCTTGAACTCACGAACCATGAGATCATGACCTGAGCCAAAGCTGGACGCTTAACCGACTGAGCCACTCAGGCACCCCTTTGTCTAGTTGTTCTATCAAGTATTGGGAGTGGGGTATTGAAGTCTCTGGGTATAATTTTTGTGTTGTCTGTTTCTCCTTCACTTCTGTCAAATTTTACTTCATGTACTTTAAGGTGCTTTAAGGCTTGTACTTAGATGTGTATATATTTGTACAAGCCTTTTTTTTTTTTTTAATGTTTGTTTTTATTTTCGAGAGAGACAGAGCATGAGTGGGGAGGGGTAGAGATAGAGGGATACACAGAATCCGAAATAGGCTCCAGGCTCTGAGCTGTTAGCACAGAGCCCAATGCGGAGCTCGAACTCACAAACAGTGAGATCATGACCTGAGCCGAAGTCAGACACTCAACTAACTAACTGAGCCACCCAGGCGCCCCTGGCTTTTTCTTTTTTTTTTTTTTTTTTTAATGTTTATTTGAGACAGAGTGAGTATAAGCAGGGGAAGAGCAGGGGGAGGGCAGATCTCATGAACCAAGAGATCATGACCTGAGCTGAAATCAAGAGTCAGATGCTTAACTGACTGAGCCAGGTGCCTCGAATTGGTCTTTTATCATTATGAAATGTCTCTTTGTTTCTAGTAGTATTGTCTTTATTTTGTCTGCCTTGACTTTTTTTTTAGTTTTTTTTTTAACGTTTATTTATTTTTGAGACAGAGAGAGACAGAGCATGAATGGGGGAGGGGCAGAGAGAGCGGGAGACACAGAATCGGAAGCAGGCTCCAGGCTCTGAACCATCAGCCCAGAGCCCGACGCGGGGCTCGAACTCACGGACCGCGAGGTCGTGACCTGAGCTGAAGTCGGACGCTTAACCGACTGGGCCACCCAGGCGCCCCTGTCTGCCTTGACTTTTAATTTCTGTGCCCTTTCATTATTTCCTCTGCATTTGCATGCTGCATGGATATGTGGAGAGTTTATCCGTGCCTATGAGTATCTTATTTCCCGGGTTTCCTTGATAAATTTCTGGGTAGTCTACTTTTTTGCCCTAACCAGTACTAAATCCACAGACTATCTGAGCCACTATTTGCCTTGTTTGTATGCCACTGAGTTTGCTACTGTTACTGATGATGCCATTGGGGTATCAGTTTGTGTCCAGGTTCCACTCCAAACTACTGAGCCCTCTGGTGGTGAAGCTGCTAGTTGTCACAGCTTGCCTCTTTGTAGTAGAACACATTCTCACTGTTCTTAACTCATGGTTCTAATGATTTTCATGAATAACTGCTTCTCTGTTAAGTTCAATTAACAGAGAATTTGGTCAATTTCAGGGCTCTGAAATGGTTGCTTGTGACTTTTTATTGTTGCTTTTGGGGAAAAAGACTTGTCAAGGTATTCACTCTGCCATACTAGAAGTCCCAACTCATAATTTTCTTTTATGATATGTTTTTCTCAGATTTGGGCATCAATATATTATGATGGCTTCATAAAGTGCATTAAAAATGCTCCTGTTTTTTGGAAAAAGCTGTGTGACTTTTATTTCTTCCACAAAAAAATGTATGATAGATTCAGTAGTGAAACCATGTAGGCGTAAAGCTTTCTCTAAGAGAGTTGTTTGATTCAGTTTCTTTAAGAATTTTACAAGTATTCAGTTTTGAGGAATTTTCCATTTTATATAAGTTGCAGAATTTATTGGCATAAAACTGTTCCTATTCTTTTAACGTCTGTAGGGTTTGAGGTGATGTTTACTCTTTCATTCATGATATTTGTAATCTGTGTTTCCTTGCTTTTTCTTGACTAGTATCACCAGAGGGCTTATTATTAATCTTTTCAAAGGATCCTTTTCAAAGGATCAACTCTTGGACTTGTTCATTTTCTCTTTTATTTATCTGTTTTCCTTTTCACTGATTTTTGCTCTTCATTATTTCTTTCATTCTTCTTTCCTACCATTTTAAGCTAGAAACTTCAATTATTCATTTCAAAGCTGTATTCTTTTCTAAAATAGGCATTTTTTAAAAAATTTTAAATTTTTTAATGTCTTTTATTATTTTATCTTAGAGAGAGCAAGAGCGAGCATGAGTGAAGGAAGGGCAGAGAGAGGGAGACACAGAATCTGAAGCAGGCTCCAGGCTCTGAGACCAACATGGGGCTTGAAGTCATGAGCAGTGAGATCATGACTTCAGCCAAAGTTGGATGCTCAACTGACTGAGCCACCCAGGCCCCCCTAAAAAAATTTTTTTTAATGTTTATTTGTTTTTGAGAGAGAGAGAGACAGAGTGTGAGCAGGGAAGGGGCAGAGAGAGACAGGGAGACACAAAATCTGAAGCAGGGTCCAGGCTCTGAGCTGTCAGCACAGAGCCCAATGCGGGGCTCGAACTCATGGACTGTGAGATCATGACCTGAGCCAAAGTCAGATGCTCAACTGACTGAGCCACCCAGGTGCCCCAGGACTGATGTTCTTGTAAGAAGACATGCCAGAGGTCTCTCCATCTGTGAGCATGCCCAGAAGAAAGGCCATATGAGGACACAGTATGCTAGAAAGAGAAGCCTCGCCAGAAACCAACTCAGACGGCACCTTGCTTTTAGACTTCCAGCCTCCAGAACTGTGAGAAAATAAATATCTGTTGCTTAAGCCACATAGTCTGTGGTGTCTTGTTATGGCAGCCTGGGCTAAGACAAACTGCCTCTTTTATTGCTAGGGAATAGTCCTCTTTCATAGGGCAAACTCAGTGTTTTCAAGTTTAGTTTGTCTCATATTATAACCATGTCAGCCTACTGTGTTCATGGTATATCCTTCTCTGTCCTTTAAATTTCAACCTAATGTGCCTTTATATTTACAGTGCATTTCTTCCATATAGTATACAGTTGAGTTTTGCTTTTTATCCATTCTGACAATCTCTGCATTTTAATTGGAGTGTTTAATCCATTTACATTTGTTTTAATTGTTGACAAAACTGGGTTAAATGTACCATCTTGCTACTTCTTTTCCATTTGTCCCTTCTGTTTTTTGGTCCTCTCTTGTTCCTTTCTTTTTTTTTTTTTTTCCCCTGACTTATTTGATCAACAAATCAAGTATTTCTTAGTTTTCCATTTTATTTCCCCAATTGGCATAACTTATTCTTATAATTTTTTAATGCCTGCTCTAGAGCTAATATCATGCATTCATAACATATTGAAGTCTAGTTAGAGTCAGTATTTTACCACTTCATGCCTTCTTCTTCACACTTCCCATTTCTCTCTTGATACCTGACACTTCACAAATATAACAGCCTTATAACAGAATAATTCCATTTACAACCACCTATCCTTTGAATTGTATTTGTCTCATCTTTCACTTCTATAGGTATAAACTCTATCTTGCATAAAGAAGAAATCACCAAAAAATATAGACTTTTGTATTTACCCGCTTATTTATAATTTCTGGTGCTCTTTATCTCCCCCTGACCTGCATATTCCAGCTACTTCATCTTCCATGAACTCTGATCTCTGTTCCTCAGCACAATAGGACCACCATGCCTTGTTTGGACTCTGGCTCACAAATCCACAGTCAGAAAGTTATCCCCAGTCAGGAACCAGGGTAAACAGGGGCTCACCTTATGAGTTTCCTTTCTCAGGGACTGTAAATATATACTGCCTGTTATTCAGTGCCTTAGAGACACCCAGCATGGAGTTTCAAAGTCAGAACAGAATAAGGAAAGCATCAACCTGGGAGAGCAGCCTGGTATATGAAATTGGAACCCACGCAGAGTAATGAGGGCGTCTGTGTAGGAAGATGGTCTGTTGTATGGAAGGAGACCAAGAGGGGTGAAGAGAACATCTAAGCAATTTTCCTGACCCTGGGCAGTGCAATAGGGTTTTCTAGTTATTTTGGCAGTATAACAAGTACTCCCAAACTTACTGACTTAAAACAGCAACAATCATGTATTATCTCTCCCGGTTTATATAGGTCAGGAATTTTTAATCACAGCAGGAATAGCTTATCTCTTCTCCACAACATCTGAGATAAAGCTCTTAAAAACATCTTGAAAAACATGAAGGCTTGGACCTGAATTCATTTGAATGGTCATTCACTCAAATCTCTGACAGTTGATGCTGGCTTTCAGCTGGGGGCTTCAGTTCATTTCCACATGGGTTTTTCCATGTGGTCTGAACTTCATCACAACACAGTGGCTGCAATCCAAGGTCAAGTATCCAGAGAGAGAGAAAAAGAGGCAGGCAGAAGCTGTGTTACTTTCTAACCTAGAAAATCATGCAGCATCACATTCACTGCATGCTAATGACTGAGGCAAATGATCCATTCAGATTCAAGAGGAAAGAACATATATCCTATCTCTCAATGGAGGAGTATCAATATCTTGTAAGAAGAGCATCATGTGAGATGGGATATATACTGGCATTTCTTTTGAAAATACAGTGCCACAGTGGGTGTTTTCAGGCGGGGGAGCAGGTTGTTTCTGGGTGTTGGAGCACAAGTAAGATGAAGAGGATGTCCATGCGGGGAGTAGCCAGCTTGTAATGTTGGAACCAGAATGGAGAGAAGAAAGCTACTATGTTGGGAGCAGGCAGCCTCACACAGGGTGACAGTCCAAGCAGGATGAAGAAGGTGTCTGTATAGAAGTCAGGACTACACTGGGTGTCTGACTCTGAGCAGGGTGAAAAGAGCACCAAATGGGTAAAAGGATGCAGGGGGTAGTGACCCAGGATAGGTTGTTGAAACATCTGTGAAGTAAGAAGGGTATTTGCAGAGGTTAGGAGGCAGTAAAATTAATAGGAAACTGGTTACATTCAGGAGGATTTATCAAGTAAATTACCTACTCTGACATACATGTGATACCTGCAATGAAATGTTTGTGTAATATAAGGAAAATATCAACATTATTTATATCCTAACTAGAAACCTTGAAAAAGCATGATCATAACAATAAATGTCAATGATAAATGTATTCTTCAAAAAATTAAAATGGTTTTAATTCAACTCCTAGGTATATACCTAAGAATATTCAAAAACATATGTCTACAGAAAAACGTTCACACAAATATTCATAGTAGCATTATTCAAAATAGCCAAAAAAACAAAATAACCTAAATGTCCATCAACTGATGAACAGATGAACAAAATTTTGGAATTTTTTGGAATAATATTCATCAACAAAAAAGAAGTACTGACACATTCTAAAACATGGATAAATCTTGAAAATATATGAAGTGAAATAAGCCAGACACAAAAGGTCACATATTGTATGATTCATTTATATGAAATGTCAGAATAGGCAATCCATACAGACAGAAAGCAGATTGGTGGTCCACAGCGGGTTGGGGGACTGGAGGGTTGGAAAGGGACAGCTAATGCATATGGGACATCTTTTGGGGGTGATAAAAATGTCCCGAAATTAGACATAGTGATGGTTGCACAACTTTGTGAATATACTAAAACCACTTAACTGTTCACTTGAAAAAAGTGAATTCTGGGGCGCCTGGGTGGCTCAGTTGGTTGAGCGTCTGACTTCGGCTCAGGTCATGATCTCACAGTTTGTGAGTTCGAGCCCCGCGTTGGGCTCTGTGCTCACAGCTCAGAGCCTGGAGCCTGCTTCCAATTCTGTGTCTCCCTCTCTCTCTCTGCACCATCCCCACTCATGCTCTGTCTCTCTCTGCCTTAAAAATAAATAAAATATTTTTTTAAAAAAAGTGAATTCTATGTTATGTGAATATCACAGTTAAAAATAATAATAATAAATCCAGTGAAAGTTTAACCTAGTATTAAATAAATGAGAAATCTATTAAAACATATAATAACATGTTAGAAGTTTTAAAAACATGACAAAGAATATAAATTTTTGCCAGAAGCCAACATTATCCTACAACTCAGTTCCCTTAAAAAACAGGGACTGTACCTTTACACACCAGCAATAGATTAAAAATGTAATTTTTAGGGGCGCCTGGGTGGCTCAGTCGTTTAAGCATCCAACTTTGGGTGAAGTCATGATCTCACAGTTTGTGGGTTCGAGCCCCGCATCAGGCCCTGTGCTGACAGCTCAGAGCCTGGAGCCTGCTTCAGATTCTGTGTCTCCCTCTCTCTTCTCTCCCCTGCTTGTGCTGTCTCTAAGATAAATAAATGTTAAAAAAAATTTTTTAATGTAATTTTTATATTATACCATACAAGGTACCTAGAAATAAATATTCAACAAGTGGAACTTTATGGATACAATTATAATAATTTATTAAGATATATTTTAAAAATTAATATTAAATGAAAAGATTTATGGCGTGCCTGGCTGACTCAGTCATTAGAGTATAAGACTCTTGATTTGGGGGTTGTGAGTTCAAGCCCTGTGTTGGGTGTAGAGATTACTTAAATAAATAAGCTTTAAAAAATGCAAAGATTTATATATCAAATTCATGAATAGAAGAACTCAATATCATTAAGATAGCAATCCTCCCCAAGTTGACCCATGCAATTTAACAAACAGATTCTAACATATATGTAAAGGATTGGCCAAGAGAATTGTGAACAATGCCGTAAGAATTCCCTACCAGATATTATGGATTAGAAATAAATAAGTCAATCTCATCTCAACACCCATTAAATAATGACTGAATAACATTTTGGGTATATATCTTTAGTCCTTTTTTCTAATATATGTATAAACAAAAATATATGTAAACTCAAATTAGAACCACACTGTACATACTATTTTTAATCTGCTTTTTTCATTTAACAATATATCATAATCATTTTCCCAGTCTATAATAGCTTAATAATCAACCTCTAAGAACAATTTAAACAACAAGGTAACATTAGTGGTGGAGAGACACATTAGTGTACTGCACACAGCAAAAGGAGTAGATCCAGGGCCCAGATCCATATTAATATGCAACTGTTTAAGTCAAACACTAAGTACCTAAAAGGATTAACTACTATATCCATAAAAGCAAAGCAAATACTGAAAGAGGGTAAAAACTGATGAGAAATATTAAAATGTAAAGAAACCATGAAGGAAAGTAAAGGAATGAAATATACTGACAAAACTGATAAATCCTAACTCCCAGAATAGTCTGCCAAGAACTCCATCAGACCAATAACCAACAACTCACACCATATCCCCAGGAGAAGTCCGAGCTGCCTTCAGTGGAGATCCCTGTGCCTGTATAACTTGGAAAAGCAGATCTTGAATTCCCAGTGTCAGCTGATGTAAAAGGTGATTCTTGTGTGATGTCAGACTCACTAAATGCCCAATTTGGAAGGAAGAGAGAAAAAAGAGAAATTCTTATATTTCCTCAAGTTTCTGTAGCATTAACTATTCAGCAATTTACTAGATGACAAGCATATACACAAATATATCCACAGGAGAAAAATAAATGAAGAACTTATCAATTAAGCATCATGGAAAAATCCTACCTAATTCCTGCAGAATTGATGACAGTGATTCTAAATAATTCTAGTGGTGGTTTACAATAAATATTTTTTAATATAATCTATTGTCAAATTGACTTATATACAACACCCAGTGCTCATCCCAACAGGTGCCCTCCTCTTTCCCCTCTTTCCCCACTCTCCCCCACCCCCACCAACCCTCAGTTTGTTCTCTATATTTAAGAGTCTCTTATAGTTTGCCTCCCTCCCTCTCTGTTCATAACTATTTTTTTCCCCTTCCCTTCCCCCATGGTCTTCTGTTAAGTTTCTCAAGATCTACATATGAGTGAAAACATGGTATCTTTCTCTGACAGACTTATTTCACTCAGCATAACATCCTCCAGTTCCATCCACGTTGCTGCAAATGGCATGATTTTATTCTTTCTCACTTCCAAGTAGTATTCTATTGCATATATAAACCACATATTCCTTTTTTTATTAAAAGATTTTTTTTAATGTTTTATTTATTTTTGACAGAGAGACAGAGCATGAGTGGGGGAGGGTTAGAGAGAGAGGGAGACACAGAATCCGAAGCAGGCTCCAGGCTCTGAGCTGTCAGCCAGAGCCCGATGGGGGGCTCGGACTCACAGATCGGGAGATCATGACCTGAGCCAAAGTCGGACGCTCAACTGACTGAGCCACCCAGGCACCCCAAACCACATATTCTTTATACATTCATCAATTGATGGACATTTAGGCTCTTTCCATAATTTGGCTATTGTTGAAAGCACTGCTATAAACATAGGGGACATGTGCCCCTATGCATCAGCACTCCTGTATCCCTTGAGTAAATTCCTAGCGGTGCTATTGCTGGGTCATAGGATAGATCTATTTTTAATTTTTTGAGGAACCTCCACAGTTTTCCAGAGCGGCTGCACCAGTTTGCATTCCCACCAACAGTGCAAGAGGGTTCCCGTTTCTCCACATCCTTGCCAGCATCTGTACTTTCCTGATTTGTTCATTTTAGTCACTCTGACCAGTGTGAGGTGGTATCTCAGTGTGGCTTTGATTACAACAAATACTTTAACATTCTACTTATAACATCTACCTTTGAAAACTAAAAACATTTCAGAAGTATGAAAGTAATATCTGGACTTGTGTGGCACTTTTACAGTTTACCAAGCACTTTTATAGATATAATCCCATTTATTCCTCCCAACAACTTGGTGATGTAGAAGTCAACCCCATTTTAAAGACAATCTATTGAGTTCTAGGTTTTGAAATTAGTTTTTATGATTATAATTTTTCTATACCACATTGCTTCTCAGAACCCTCTTTGAAGTTACAGAATGATAACTGCAGCTAATACTCACCATATGCCAATTATTGTGCCAAGTTTTACATATTTTATCTCATTTATATTTACAACACTCTTTAAGAGATACTATTATCTGGTAAGTAACTTGCCTAGTGTTACTCAGCTAGTAAGTGGCAGAACCAGGATTAAAAATCAGATCTGTTAGACTCCTCCTGAGTCTTGTCTTTTAACTATGTAATAATACTACTTTAAGGGTTATAAGTATGATGTTTTCATTAGCTGTTCCAGAATAAAAGTTGAATGGTACTGAAAATGCGATAAAAGTCCTTGTTTTGTTTCATTAGTTCAAGATTAGATATCAAGCCCAAGCCAAAACACACACACACACACACACACAAAACACTTTTGCCATTATGCAGTGTAATAAGCAAACAAGTACAATTTGTGTTGTTACCTTTGGGAACTCGTATCTTTTTCATGGCTGTCATTGGTAGAAGAAATTTCATCCAGCTGCTCTGGAAGGGGATGATGATTAATAGCATGTTTTGTTATTCCTTTCCTGTGAAAGATTTTTTAAAAAGTTATATTTCCTGTAAAGAAAAAAACATACTTTCAGCAGCTTAACCTACAAGCTAATCACCTAATTCCTGCTGCTCTGGGACTGCACTGTCCAATACAGAAGCCGCTAGCAATTAGCAGTTAAAGTGTGGTTAATTGGTGTGATGAGCATCATTGGATGTTGTATGGAAGTACTGAGTCACTATACTGGGCACCTGAAACTAGTATCAGACTGTACGTTAACTGGAATTCACACAAAAACTTTAAAATTTGGTTAGTCAAAAATGGGATGTGCTTTAAGTTTATAACACACAGGATTTTGAAGGCTTAGTATGACAAGGACGTGTAATGGATCATTGATAATTTTATCTTGATTACATATTAAAATGATAATATTTTGGATATACTAGATTAAAAAATATATTCTTAAAATTAATTTCACTTCAAATTTAAAATATAATAAGTTATAATCAGATACCTATTAGAATAGCTAAAACAAAATATGGTAGTAACACCAAATGCAGGCGAGGATGTGAAACCAGATATCTCATGCTCTCCTGGTGGAAATATAAATTGGTACAGCCACTCTGGAATAGTCTCATAGCTTCTAATAAAACTAAACACATGCATTTACCATAAGACCTAGCCATTCACTCTTGAGAACTGATCTCAGAGAAATGAAAACTTACGTTCACACAAAAATCTGTACACAAATGTTTGCAGCAGTTTTATTTATAATTGAAAAAAAATGGAAACTGAAATGTCCTTTGATGGGTGAACGGTTAAACTCTGATATATCCACATGATTAATAAGATTGAGCAATAAAAAGGAGTGAACTATTGATACATGGAACAACTTGGATGGATTTCAAGGTGAAAAAAGCAATCTCAAAAGGTTACATACTATATGATTCTATTGATATAATGTTTACAAATGACAAAACTATAGAGGTACAGAAAATATTAGTGGTTACCAGAAGATGGAGAAGGGAGTGGAAGTGACTATAAAGGGGTACACAAGGACATTCCTTGGTGGTGATAAAAAAGCCATCTTGATTGTACTGGTGGTTACACAGTTCTATAAATGAGACCAAACTGCACAGAAGTCTATATACACATACACAAAACAGTGGATATAAAAACTGATTTAACAGTATTGTACCAATATCAGTTTCTTGGCTTTGACGCTATACTAGCTACATAAGCTGTCATCTTTGGGGGAAACTGGGTGAAGGGTTCATGGGACTCTATGTACTATTTTTGTAACTAACAGTGAGTCTATAATTAGTTGAAAATAAAAAGGCAAAAAATTAATTTTATCACTTTCTATTCTTTTAATGTGACTATCTGAAAATTAAAAATTATATATGTGGCTTATATTATATTTCTATTGGACAGTGCTGCTCTAGGGAATTCAACATGTACATCAGAATAAACTAAGGGGTTAATTATTTTATGTTCAAGTCTTAATCATCCATAGTAGGCTTTCCTCCCCCACAAAATTCTGTAATAAATTAAGTTTAGGAAACATGATAGTCTAAACAAAGTACACAGGCTTCTTTATAAAAGGTCTTCTCAGGGTCTTTAATATGCCAATGTATATTATAAATCTCTAATATTCTTATTTCACAGAAAGGAAAGTGAAGCACAGAGAGACTAAGTAACCTGCTTAAGGTCATATGTCTAGGAAGTGATGGAGCCAGGATTCAAATCCAAGTACTCTGGCTCTGAGGCTTCTCAGAGCAAATGAATAATTTGAGAGTTTAATTCACTAAAGAAATAGAAAGCTATATCTATTTCTATTTCACTATTTTCACTAATAGAAAGCTATATCTTTCATATATAAAGATAAAGCTAAGGGACCCAGCAGCAGAGCTTTTACTTTAAATTATTTCTCAAATGGTAGGGATGGACAGATGATTAAGAGACAGATGAAAAGGTGCTCAACATCACTCATCATCAGAGAAATACAAATCAAAACCACAATGAGATACCACCTCACACCTGTCAGAATGGCTAAAATTAAGAACTTACGCAACAACAGATGTTGGCAAGGATGAGGAGATAGGGGAACAATTTTGCACTGTTGGTTGGAATGCAAACTGGTACAGCCACTCTGGAAAACAGTATGGAGGTTCCTCAAAAAATTAAAAATAGAGCTACCCTACAACCCAGCAATTGCACTACTAAGTATTTATCCAAAAGATACAAAAATGCAATGTTTATAGCAGCACTATCAACAACAGCCAAATTATGGAAAGAGCTTAAATGTCCATCATCTGTTGAATGGATAAAGAAAATGTGATATATATACACAATGGAATACTACTCAGTGATCAAAAAAGAATGAAATCACCATTTGCAACAACGTGGATGGAACTAGAGTGTATTATGCTAAGTGAAATAAGTCAGAGAAAGACAAATACCATATGATTTCACTCGTGGAATTTAAGAAACAAAACAGATGAACATAGGAGAAGGGAAGGAAAAATAAGATAAAAAGAGGAAAGCAAACCGTAAGACTCATATACAGAGAACAAACTGAGGGTTGCTGGAGGGGTGTTGGGTGGGGAGATGGACTAAATGGGTGATGGGCATTAAGGAGGGCATTTGTTGGGATGAGAGCTGGGTATTACATGTAAGTGATGAATCACTGGGTTCTACTCCTGAAACCAATACTACACGGTATGTTAACTAACTTGAATTTAAATAAATTTACTTTAAAAAAAAATGGTAGGGATGGATTTGTGGAGAGCTATTTTTTACTCCTCTTATTCAACAATCCTCGAACCAAAAGTTGTCTTTGAGACAGTGGCAGTAAACAGAAATGTGGATTCCAGCTACAAGACAGAAATTTAAGACATTTTTTAGTCTGTCAAAGAAATCTCTATAAAATGACTGTTAGGGGCGCCTGGGTGGCTCAGTCGGTTAAGTATCCGACTTCAGCTCAGGTCATGATCTCGAGGTTTGTGAGCTCGAGCCCCGCGTCCGCTTCTGTGCTGACAGCTCAGAGCCTGGAGCCTGCTTCAGATTCTGTGTCTCCCTCTCTCTCTGCCCCTCCCCTACTCATGCTCTGTCTCTCTCTCTCTCTCTCCCTGTCAAAAATAAACAAGCATTAAAAATTTTTTTAAATAACAGATAATACCAAAGAAATATTAAATGTAATAGCATTGTTTTTACATAAGAAAATGCATTTTTAGAGATGCATACTGCAGTATACAGGGGTGAAATGATAGTGTCTGGGGTTTTGCTTCCTTATTTACAGATGATGGACAGAGAGGCTGAAAAGAGATAAAGAATATAGGTGAAGCAAATATATCAATTTTTGATCGTTATTGAGTTTGGGGGATAGGTGGTTCAATATATTATTCACTATACATTTATATTTGAAACATCACTTTTTAAAATTTTATTTTTATTTTTTAAAATTTACATCCAAATTAGTTAGCATAAAGTGAAACAATGATTTTAGGAGTAGATTCCTTAATGCCCCTTACCCATTTAGCCCATCCCCCCCTCCCATAACCGCTCTAGCAACCCTCAGTTTGTTCTCCAGTTGTTCTTGAGTCTCTTCTGTTTTGTCCCCCTCCCTGTTTTTATATTATTTTTGTTTCCCTTCCCTTATTTTCATCTGTTTTGTTTCTTAAAGTCTTCATATGAGTGAAACTTATCACTTTTTAAGTATTAAAGCTGTATGTTGAAAACTTTTTATTTCAAGCTCTTTTCAATATCTATAATTTGGAACTATTAGGGAGAAAAGGAAAGTTACTTCTTCAAAGCAAATTATCATAATGCCAAAAGTAAAAATTGCTTTTATTTTACTATCATTTAGATACATATAATCTTCATTATCTTCATTATTCACATCATATTCTCCTAGAGAATCACCTTTGGAGAGAGTGGTCTTTAAGGAGTATCAAGTCAACAATAGAGAACAAGTAACAGAACTATACTGGATCAGTAATTCTGGCCCACTAAGTGCCTACCAGCAATTTTTTTCACAAAAGATTTTTTTTTGCTACTTTCAGAATGGTCAGAACTAATTATAAAAGCAGACTTTTAGCTAAGACCTGTTCCCTTTGTTTGGAAAATGACTTTCTTCTTCCTACTTCCTAAAAAGCTTATTATCTGAATTGCTACTGTGTAGATATCCTATTACTTAGTAGATAATAAGCTTCTGTAAGGCAAGAAGAGATCACAGATTTTCTTTGTATGGCTATTGTAGCAAGTAAAGATGGGAAGGGGCAAGAAAATTGCCAATTACTAAGGATCTACCCTGTGCCATTATTTTATTTCATCTTATTTATTTTATTTTGTTTATTTTATTTTATTATTTCTTAATGCTTTTATTTTTGAGAGGGAGAAAGAGACAGAGCTCCAGCAGGGGTGGGGCAAAAAGAGAGAGGGAGACACAGAATCCGAAGCTGGCTCCAGGCTCTGAGCTGTCAGCAACCCATGAACCGTGAGATCATGACCTAAGACAAAGTCAGATGCTTAACTGACTGAGCCACCTAGGCGCCCTTGTGCCATCATTTTAGATATGCTTTTAGATAAGGTGTTAGTCCTATAGTCCAGAAATGAATGCTCAAATATTTAGTAATTTGCTTAAAAGACACATGGCTAGAGAAGAGCTTAGCCAGAAACCCAGAGTGACTGAAAATTCCACGCTTGTTATTATCATATATACTTAGCATATTTTTTTAATTTTTTAATGTTTATTTTTGAGAAACACACACACACACACACACACACACACACACACAGAGTGTGAGTGGGGGAGGGGCACAGGGAGGGGGAGACAGAGTCTGAAGCAGGCAGGCTCTGAGCCCTCAGCACAGAGCCTGATGCGACCCTCGAACTTAAAAAGCACAATACTATGACCAGAGCTGAAGTCAGATACCTAAGCAACTGAGCCACCCAGGCGCCCCTATACTTAATACTTAATTAATAAATGTATAATTGCTAAAATTACATAGCTCAATGGAGAAAAAAAGTTGGGATTTGAGGATTAAAAGGCCAAGCTCAAAACCTATTGGTTTTATAATCTTAGGATGTGTAACCTTTCTGATGTTTCAGCTTCTGAAAAACTGAAAGCTAATCATACCCATCTTACAGAATTGTTGCAAGGGATCAAAATGTGAAAGTCTTTTTGAAAGTGTAAAGCATTAATAAAAGCAGGACATTATCATTACTTGCTAAATTACAACACCTCACCAAGGGTGGGAGGGGTGTATTTCAGCTGCAATATATGCTCTCTAAAGCAAAACTTATCCTTAAGGATTCTGATGTTTAATTACAAAAATGGGGAAACAGAATGTATAATGATTATGACCAAGGCTTCAGGATCAGATTGACACCAGGTTTGTGTGCTCCACCACTTCCTGGCTGTGTAATCTTTGGCTTGCTACAATCTTTAAAAATCTGGGTTCGTTATCTGTAGAATGTGCAAAATAATATTCTCTATTCTGGTATCCTTCCTAATAGGATTAAGTGAGCTAATGCATGTAAGCAGCTTTGCACGGTGCCTGGCACTAGATGTATTCAACTTTTTTGTAGCACTCAGCTATTAGTAACTTCTCGATTCGTCAATGGCCATTGACAGTGAGGCATGAAACACCGAGTAAGCTACAAATGCCAAAGACCCAGTCCCTGAGTTCAGGAAGTGCAGCCCAAGAGGGCCAAGCCCTAGGACAGCACAGGAGACATGCCCTTAGCTGGAGATGGAGGTGGAAAGAGAGCGTCCAACAAGGCTGGGAGGAAACAGTTCCTTCCCCTGCCCTGAGAAAGGAAAGGTGGGAAGCGCTGCTTGGAAGGGGTCCCCAGAGCGCCCGCTGCCCGCCTCAGCCTCCCACGGCCCCGGTTAGGATGGCTGAGCAGTCCACTTACAACTCCAAGCTCTGTGGCACCGCTTTCCGGGTGTATCTGGAGATCATCCTCCTCTTCCTCCTCTGCCGCGGAGGGGGCGGGCACGCCAGGGTCGGGGCCTCGGGACCCGGCCCTCCCGCCGGCTCCGGCCCGGCCCCCTCCCGCCACCTTCCGGCCCCGTCACGCCCCGTCGCCTAGACTCCGGACCGCCACCTCTCCAGGGTCCCCACCCCTCTAGCCCTCCGCCCTGCCTGCTTCCCCGCGGGGGCGGAAGTGACGAACGCACCTGAGCACCCACCTAATGTTCCCGCGGACGCGCAGCAGTGACGTTGCTGGGAGTTCCGGGGCGAGCGGGTGTTTCAGGGGTGTCGGCTAACCTCAAGCGCCCGAGAAGCGTCTGGCCTGACCTTGGGCCGGACTTGGACTGCTACTGACGCGGTAGGAGGGGCGGTCGAGGAAAGGTGCCGCAGCCGAGACGCGTGGGGCAGGCCCGAGGATCGTAAGCGGAATTGGCTTCAGTTTGTCGGATGGAGGGAGAAAGCGTAGTCTGAGTCAAGAGCGCTAGACTCCAGCTCAGCCCTCTACAGCTTGGTCTCTTCTCTTTCTGTGCTCTGGTTTTCTCACCTGTACAGCAAGGAATTAGGCTGAGTGGTCTCGAAGCTCCTTCCAGTTCTGACACTAAATTCTTCATAAAAATGTGTGCTTGGCATTATGGGGCGGGTGGACAGAATTATCTGTCGCTCTGGCTTGAGAAGCCAAATGATTTGGACAGACTGCGGTGACTGGATGCAGGTTCCTCTCGACTTCGTTTTATTAGCCCATTAGAAAACCGAGTAAGGATAAAAATCGAATTGTGCCTTACAGTGGACCATCCAGTACAGTGCCTGCCTTTACCAAGCCTCATCTGGCAGCAATAGTGAGCTAGCACTTTTGTTTTAAGGAAGACCCTTAGAAAATAGATATCTATCTACCTGCTCTTAATATACTGGAGCTGTACCCCCTGAGACCTGAAAAGGGAGCAGTTTTAGGACAGCTGTAGGATCAAGAACCGTGGGCAAATTATTTTGGGGTGAGATGATAGGACATGAATGTTTTGTATTCCCCTATGCCATACAATATTCATAAAAAGAGGTTGAAATTTTGCAGCCTAAGGGAGATTGCTCATAAGAGCTTTCAAATAATAACAGTTTAAACTGGGGGAGGATTTTAGAAATGAAAGAGTAACATTCTCATTCTACAGTTAAGGAAAAGGCCCCAGAAAGAGAAAGTGAAGTGCCGAAAGTGACAACTAATTAGTGGCGGACCTGGGACTTTTGATAGTATTGAAACATAAAATGTTATTGTAGTGTTTCTCAAAGTGTGCTACACACACTGCTGCTAGTACAAGGGCAAACATTTTTTTAAAATTCTTACACGCCTATTTGGGAATGTGACACTGGATTCCCATTTACTGTATTATATCAAAAGTTCTTTTAATATAATTTCAAGTGAAGAACATAATTTTCAGCATAAAAACCTCATTAAAAGAATATTAAATAGGTGTTACTATTAATGCTGGATAAAGTCAAAAAATTTCAATGATAGTATGTGGGGAACTGAATTTTGGAAAACAATGGAATCATCTAGAATAGTTTGAGAATTTGGATATTCTGCATTATTCTATGTGGTTTATGTTATTGAAACTTTAAATGTAGTTTTCAAAGAATGGAAGAAAATATGAAGCTTGCTACAGTGGAAGACACTGTGGAGTATCACCTATTCCTGATACCAGATGAACCAAGAGACCCAGAAAAACACAAAGAGATTCTTCAAAAGTATATTGAGAGGATAATGACCCACTTTGCACCTATGCTGGTCCCCTATATCTGGCAGAATCAGCCTTTCAATCTCAAATACAAACCTGGAAAAGGTATGGCTCTTTTACTTGATTTGATACATGTGAATTTTAATTCTGACAACAGTGATGTGTAATAGTCCATAGTTCATTCAGTGTTGTCGGGAGATTTATAACCTGAACTTTTTAGATTAGTGATGCTTGCTTATATTTGGTTAAGCCCTTAAATTAACCAAAAAAAATTTTTTTAAATTCATTTGATGAAAGCTTTCTAATAGTAATTACCTTAGGAACCTAATACATACTCAAAATGACTGAACCGTGGCTATTCTTTGGAACTTTACTTTTCTATGCTAGAATGTATCTGGGTACCTGTACTAAACAGGTCAGGCATCTGCTTCCTTAACCATAGCTTCCTTTAGTGGTTACTCTGTATTCCTCGCTCTTGATCATGAGTTTCGTAGGCTGCCTTTTTTCACACAGTTGGCTCTACCTGACTTATAAAGAGCAATCATTGGGCTTAATGACCATTATTTGCCTCTCAGAAGTATTTTGAGGTTCTTTCATGCTTCCTTGTGTTGTTGGTGCTTAAGATCTGACCTCTGGCCAAGTATGGCACTTTTTCTTATCATTTCATATAGCTTTAGTAAAATGACTCCTGAATAGGTGACCAAGGCTCTGCTCCAGGGTCTTATTTCAGGAGTCTAGCATCTTTTGATACTGTCAGTCTAGGTCTTGATTTCGTGTTTATCTGTTATCTTTTGGTTAGCAGTTGCCACATGTCTTCCCTTGTGTTCATTTTATAGAACCTCTGTTCACTGAAACACATGTAATATTTATTGGCAAGAACACTCTCACAGTGGCACAGCACATCCAAGACCAACTCCTTATCTGTTTCCTAGAAAATCATTTTTACCCAATGTTTTCTTGTTTTCCTTAATGGCTTTGCTATCCACCTAGTTATTCAAGCTTGTTAGTAATTCAGAATTGTATTCAGCTCTTCACTTCACCATAGTCAGTCAGGCACTAAATCCTACTGTGGTTACTCCTAAAATATGACCCTTTCTCTACATTTCCTTGGCTACAATCTAGACCCTCTTAATCTCTTCATCTGGAAGACTACAGTAACCACCTAAGTAACCTCTCTGGTTCCCATATCTCCAGTTCTTCACATTGTTGCCAGCTACCCTTGTAAAACACAAATTTGATCATGTTACTCCTCTGCCTAACATCCTTCACCAGTTCCCCATTGCTTCTGGATGAAGTTAAAACTGAAGTTTAATATATAAGGTAGATAAAAATAGACACTTTAATTGGAGCTTCTCTAGTTGAAGAAATTTGAGAGACCTGGGGTGAGGTGAAGAATTAGTTGGGATGTTCTTCCCACCTGTTTTTGTTTTTGTTTTTGTTTTTGCCATGGCAGCTCTAAAAACACTCTATAGGGGCGCCTGGGTGGCGCAGTCGGTTAAGCGTCCGACTTCAGCCAGGTCACGATCTCGCGGTCCGTGAGTTCGAGCCCCGCGTCAGGCTCTGGGCTGATGGCTCGGAGCCTGGAGCCTGTTTCCGATTCTGTGTCTCCCTCTCTCTCTGCCCCTCCCCCGTTCATGCTCTGTCTCTCTCTGTCCCAAAAAAATAAACAAAAACGTTGAAAAGAAAAAAAAAATTAAAAAAAAAAAAAAAAAAAGAAGAAAAAAATAAAAACACTCTATAATGTGCTTGTTTGACCCTTAGTCTGTTAATGTGGTAGATTACATTTCTTGATTTTCATACATATTCCATTCCATTCCAGGAATATATTCTACTTGGTCATGGTGTACAATCCTTTTCATGTGTTGAATTTAGTTTGCTAGTATTTTCTTGAGGATTTCTGCATTAGTGTTCCACGGAAATTGGTCATGGTTTTCCTATATTGTCTTTGTTTGGCTTTATTATGAGGGTAATGCTGGCCTCATAAAATGAGTTTGGCAGTGTTCCCTCCTCTTCAGTTGTTTGTAAGAGTTTGAGGAGGATTGATGTTAATTCTTCTTTAAATGTTGGTAAAATTCTGGGGTGCTTGGGTGGCTGTCAGTTAAGCATCCGACTTCAGCTCAGGTCATGATCTTACAGTCCCTGGGTTCGAGCTCTGTGTCGGGCTCTGTGCTGACAGCCCAGAGCCTGGAGCCTTCTTCAGATTCTGTGTCTCACTCTTTCTCTGCCCCTCCCTTGCTCATACTCTGTCTCTCTCTCAAAAATAAATAAACATTAAAAAAAAAAGTTTAAAAAAAATGTTGCTAAAATTCTCCAGTGAGCCTTTCTCTGTTGGGAAGTTTTTTTGATTACTGATTCAGTCTCTTTCTAGTAACCAGAAGTAATTCAGTCTCCTTCTAGTGATCCAGTCTTGATATGTTGTGTGTTTCTAAGAATGAACTTATTTCTTCTAGGTTATCCAATTGGTTGGTGTACAATTGTTCATATCATATGTTTCCTTATAGTCCTTTTTATTTCTGTAGTATAGGTATATTGCCTGTTTCATTTCTGATTTTAGTTACTTGTGTCTCCTTTTTTTTCTTACTAATTTAAGATTTTGTAAATTTTGTGATCTTTCAACAAACGAGCTCACCTTAGTTCATTTTTTTCTGTTGTTTTTCTGTTCTCTATTTCTTTTATCTCTGTTCTAATCTTCATTATGTTCTTCTTTCTGCTAGCTTTAGGTTAGCTTTTTCTTTTTCTAGTTCCTTAAGGTGTAAAGTTAGGTTGTTGATCTGAGATCTTTTATAACTATAAACTTCCTCTTAGCACTGCTTTTAGTATGTTACATCTTTGTTTTCATTTGTCTCCTTGTATTTTCTAACTTCCTTTGTGATTTCTTCTTTGACCTATTGACTTGTTTAAAAGTGTATTAAGTTCTACATATTTTTGAAAAATGCACTTGTTTAAAAAATTCCTGCTCCATCTAAATCTAGCTTCCTGATATTCCTAGAACACTTTATTGTCTGTCATGCTTATGTGCCTTTGCACATGCTATTCTCTTTTTCTGGAAAGCCTACTTCTGGTCATTCTTCCACATGAACATAGCTCAGATATTCGTTATGGTCACAGAGCCCTCAGTGCATGTGTCCATTCATTATCTTGTTGTTGTTGTTGTTGTTGTTTCATTATCTTGTTTTGAGATGGTGTGGTTGTCTTGTCTCCGGTTGTCTATGGGTCCTCAAGGGTGGGCTTTTTATATCCTGTTCAGGGTTGCAACCCCAGCTCCCAGCTGTGGTACCTACAGTATAGTCAGTCAATGAATGTTCGTTTAATTGAATGATTACTTGTATGTTTATGTGCACAGACAAGTTTATTTGGTTATATGATTGCTTTTCTCTTGTTTTTAGGAGATGTTCCTGCTCATATGTTTGGCATGACAAAGTTTGGGGATAACATTGAGGATGAATGGTTTATTGTTTATGTAGTAAAGCAAATTACAAAGGAATTTCCAGAGTTAGTAGCAAGGTATTAGTTATTTTAATAATTTAAAGGAATTCTCTTGTTGAGACTGACCACATTTTTATCCATTTAGTAAAAATTTTTTGGTAGTCTGGTAGAGATTGAACAAATTTGAGACATAGATTTTGTGTTTTTTTTTTGTTTTTTTTTTTTATTTTATAATATATGAAATTTACTGTCAAATTGGTTTCCATACAACACCCAGTGCTCATCCCAAAAGGTGCCCTCCTCAATACCCATCACCCACCCCGCCCTCCCTCCCACCCCTCTTCAACCCTCAGTTTGTTCTCAGTTTTTAACAGTCTCTTATGCTTTGGCTCTCTCCCACTCTAACCTCTTTTTTTTTTTTTTTTCTTTCCTTCCCCTCCCCCATGGGTTTCTGTTATGTTTCTCAGGATCCACATAAGAGTGAAACCATATGGTATCTGAGACATAGATTTTGAAAGTGACTTGTGTGTTTTCTTCCTTTTTTCTTGTGACTTCCTTTTCTTGAGGAAAAATTAAAGTACATTGGAGAATTTAACTTCTAAATTTTTAAACGAAATCTGCCTATTTTAGCTTTTTAAAAATTATTCTCATTGTGAAAGACCAAATACAGATGGTAAACAAAGTTCAAACAATACCAAAGGGTGTACTGCTCTTTAAAAACAAAATCATGGAAAAAATTCCATTCATGTATACATATACATATACATATACATATACATATACATTACAGATTTCTTTACTATGTCTTCCTCTATTTTACCATAGCGCGTACCCCCCCCTCTCTCTCTGCATATATGTTGAGAAATCACATACAGAAAAATTTAAAGAAAAATTAGTGAACAGTATTGAAAGCAAAGTAGGTAACACTGTTTAAAATGGAAACTGATAGTTCTCTGTAATTACCAAGTTGTGTCAGCAGAGGGCGTTTCACCCATTTGCCGCATGTTATTCTAGTTTTCCTGTTAGCCACCAAATTCTAATCCATTCCCCCAACCTCTTCCCCAGCTGAACAAAAAGAAAAACAACTCTGAAAATGTATTATTATTTCAAAATTTCAAACATGAAAGTAGAGAGAATGAACCCACGTGTACTCCTCACTCAGCTCCAATAATTACCAATTCATGGTCCTTTACCCATAGCTTTCCCCTCCTCCTTTCCCCTACTCCTTTTACATAGCAAGATTATTTTAAAGCAGATCTCCAATACTATGCCATTTTATCTTTAAATACTTTTAAGATGTAAATAGAATAGATAAGAATTCTTATTTTAGACGCTACTGTTATCACACCTAAAAATAATTGTCAGTAATTTCTTCATAAATGATAGAATTTTATATGAACAAACTCCAAGATAGATGTTTCTATCTTTACAATGGTAATAGGGGAGGACAATGCCTTTTGTGTATGGATTCTGATCTTTATATAATGATGGCGCATACCTACACACCAGGCCTATAAAGCTCTTTGACTAATAGGCATCTACTGTCTTGTTGGGGATTTGGTTTTTAAATTTTTTTTTAAGTTTGTTTATTTTTGAGATAGAGAAAGAGAGTGTGAGCAGGGGAGTCACAGAGAGAGAGGGAGACACAGAATCTGAAGCAGGCTCCAGGCTCCGAGCTGTCAGCACAGAGCCCGACACAGGGCTCAAGCTCACCAACTGTGAGATCATGACCTGAGCTAAAGTCGGACACTCAACCAACTAAACCACTCAGGTGCCCCTTGTTTTTAATTAGAAAAAGAAAGAACTTCCTCTATGTCTCTGCCAGATTAATCTTCCTAAGGTAGAGCCCTAACCATTTTTCTACACTGCTTTAAAACCATTCATTCCTTAAAAAAAAAAAAAAAAAAAAATAGAATAGAATAAAACCAAGCTCATTCTCATTGACTCTGCCGACATTTAAAGCTCTTCCCAAAATGATATAACTGTGCTTTTCTAGTCTTGTTCTTTACTAGTGCCATTCTCCAAATATCTACCTTAAATAGACACCTCCATGATTTTGTCATTGCTAATCCCTCTCCCAAGAACATCTCAACTTTTCTCCGTATATCTCCACCCATAAAAAGTGAAAAAATCTAGAATCTAGAAAAAATCTACCTTTTGTGTGACAAGAGGAGAAAATAAGAGTTTATATTCCTATTAACTAGATTATGCTTAAGTGAACCTAGAAGGATAAACAAAAGATAACAATGGTTGGAGGGTAGGAATGGGGCATATAGGGACAAAAGTAGGAAGGAAACTGTTTCATTGCAGAACTTTTTATGTACTTTTTAAAAGTTTAGCCATGTGACTGTCTTACCTATTCAAAATTTTAAATTTAAAAAATAATACAAATAAGGCAAAACAAAATTATCTTTCAGGGTCCAAGTAACTCTTCCATAAAGGCTTTCCTTATCTTGGCTCTATGTGGGTTTTTTTCTTCTTTTGACACCTAATTGTATGTTTTTCATATTTGTGTCTGTTATTATTTACTTATGTACTTAATTTGTTCTCCTTATCATCTCCCTCCAACTCCTCTTTCAATCTTACAATCTCCCTGAGAGATTCATGGTGTCTGAAATATTTTGCTTTATTATAACAATCTGTACATAGCATGTACTCATACATTAACTAAAATGAAAGAGAACATATTAGAATAAATGTGTTTTGATTCGTAGCATATATGTGCTTTTTGAATGCATAATTGGAATTTCTTTTGCAAAAGGATTGAAGACAATGATGGTGAATTCTTGTTAATAGAAGCTGCTGACTTTCTCCCTAAATGGTTGGATCCTGATAATAGTGCCAATAGAGTAAGTGTATCCAAGTTTGGAAAATTTACAGAGATGAAGTCATGTTACTAGTACCTAGAGTTTATCAGTGCCCAGAATGAAAATTAAAATGTATCATTTTGCAGGTATTTTTCCACCAGGGAGAGCTGTGCATTATTCCTGCACCAAGGAAACCTGGAGCAGTATCCTGGTTACCCTCCACACCCCCTACAATCCCACAAGCTTTGAATATAATCTCAACACACCCAGAAAAAATTTTGGCTTCAGATTCTATACAAGCTGCTGTGAATAGGCGCATTAGAGGGTAAGAAAAATATTTTTAGTGCTAGTCAAAGAGCCTTTTGATTTAATGCGGTTCAAGTCTTCCACTGAATGTGGAATTTCTTTCACCTAGATTAATGCTCATTTTCATTCTGTCTTCATCCTTCATGAAAGTGACTAACAACAGATTAAATTTACATGTTTTAAAATTAAGGAACAGATGTATCTTTTAATTCCCAATCATAGATGTTATATTGCAGTCCCAATATTTTTGCATTTATTTACTTAGATATTGTGGCTAAGTTCTATCTATATCCATAGGTAAAAATTTTGAGACCTTGGGATGCCTGGGTGGCCCAGTTGGTTAAGCATCCAACTCTGATTTCAACTCAGGTCTTGATCTCAGGGTCATGAGTTTAAGCCCCTCGTTGGTCTCTGCACTGCACGTGGATCCTACTTCAATATTTTTTGAGACCTTTAGGAATGAAAACCTAAGGGAGCATAGTGTGCTTTGTGGGACTCTATAGTATTCTTTGGTCTGTGTGGAACACTTTAGGCTCTAGGCCAAAAAGACAGTCTTTACCTAACATATTAGTTCAACCTTTCACATTTGAGTACCTAGGCAATGTTTACTACCATTCAAGTTTTAACAATATAAAAATCTCTCTTAACTTTGTTTCAGCATACTTTGTACCATTGTTTTAAAAGAATAAACTCTGATTTTATTCTTGTTCCAAAAAATAGTAGAGTTTTCATTTTGTTTTTATTGAACTACATTAGTCCCTTTTCTTTATCTTCCATTTCTTCCTACCTTTTCTCTTTCTCTCTCTTCTTTTCTGCAGTTTTAGTGTATATGGTAGCTTTATCTTCACTTTCCTTGTCATTCAACATCTCTTGATGAACCAAGACAAGGGGAACTAAATGCTATAAGAACGCTAGATATTTACATATCATAAAATAAAAATAATTATGTTACCTGTCACAGATACCCAGAAAAAATTCAAGCCTCCCTTCATCGAGCACACTGCTTCCTTCCAGCTGGTATTGTAGCGGTGTTAAAGCAGCGCCCCAGATTGGTGGCTGCAGGAGTCCAAGCATTTTACCTACGGGACCCTATTGACCTGCGAGCCTGTCGTATTTTCAAGACTTTCTTGCCTGAAACACGAATAATGGCATCGGTAAGATAGCTCTCCCGGTTATTTGTTTCCTCACTGGCAAGAGAGTTGAACATCATTTTAATTGTGCACTAGAAAAAACTGGAAATATTCTGCTTCCTCATCTCAAGTTAATACACTTTTTTTTTTTCTTTTCTCCCATTCTAGTGGAGGAAGATTTCAAGAGATTTCACTCCCTAGTTTGTATCTAAATGTTTCCTAGATATTTTCTGGCCACATTTTTCCTATTTTGTTTTCTTCTTAAGAATAAAACATTTCATTTCTTCCAGAGAATTAAGAATTATTCTTTATCTTCTACCCACCTAAACTGCCATATAATGTAACTGATAAGAATTCCATTAGTGATAACTAAAAATAGATCATGCAGTTAATTTTATGGTATGTGAATTATTGTATCCCAATAAAGCTGTTACTAAAAAATGTAGGCAGTAAATAGGTTGGATCTTCTTTGCATTTCATATGAATATGAAGCTCATAAGAAGAACTGTGAAATGATACTGAATTTTTACTTTCAGGAAGACTCAATGTGTTTTGTGTCCCAATGTCCAGGTCACTTTCACTAAATGTCTGTATGCACAGTTGGTGCAACAAAGGTTTGTGCCAGACCGGCGGAGTGGATACAAGATGCCTCCTCCATCTCATCCCCAATACCGAGCCCATGAATTGGGCATGAAGTTGGTAATGAACCATAAAATTTTATATTCTTCCTTTAGGTAAAAGGGCTCTTAATAAATAATGGCACAGCATAGAAAGTCTAGAAATATACCTTATTTACATGAGAATGTGGCTCTCAAACAAGAAGGAAAATGTATTATTCAGGAAATGATAAGAGAACAACTGAGAAGCTGTCCAAAAAGTTAAAGTTCATTCCCTCACACCTATACCAAAATAAATTCCAGGTGGATGAAGTATTTAAATGAGAACATTGAAACCATAATACCTGAAAACACAGAAGAATTTTTGATAATTTGAGTAGAAAAGGCCTTTTTAAACAGGATTTGAAATCAGAAGCTATAAAAAAAAAAAAAAGACTGGTAACTTTAATTATTAAAAATTAAGCATTTGTGTGTTGGAAAGAAAAATCCCATAGCTAATGTCAGAGATAGTAAACCTGAAGAAAGCATTATATTTGCAGTTTAAAAAAGAGCTAATTTCTATAATATATAGAGAGTTCCTACAAGTCGGTATGAAAAGAAATACTAATTAATTAATTAAAAATGTTCAGAAACCATGAACTGACAGTCCACAGAAAAGGAAATACAGATGATTTTTAATTTAAACATAAAAATGTTGGCCCTTGCTCATAGTAAAAGAACTGCAACTTAAAGCTACAAAATAGTGTTTTTTACATTTGGCAAGTATCAAAAAGTTTGATAGTATATACTGGATTGGTGGAAATACATATTTGAGATACTCTCAAACATCATTGATGGGAATATAAATTGATTCAGTCTCTTAGAACAGTTTGTCAATATCCATCAATTTATAAAGTACACAACTCTTCTGCTCAGCATTTTCACTTCTAAACATTTATCCTCCATATATTTTACATGTGTACATAGATCTGATGATACTCATGACAGTATTACTTCTGGTAGCAAAAGATTGGAAATTACCAAATATCTATTAGTAGGGGAATAGTTAGATAAATTACGACCTGCCTATGAAGTGAATTGGATAAATTTGTGTGATCATATAAAATGATCTCCAAAGCATATGACTTAGTGAAAAAGCAAGGTTTAGAACGGTGTGTATGCTACCATTTAGTGATGGAATAGGATATACAGACACAGATACATATCTGCTTGAGTGCATACATTACTTCTGAAAAGATACGCAAGAAATTGGTAATTATAGTTTCCTCTAGAGTGATCAGGAAAGCTCCCTATCTAATTTATTTTATGTGCATTCATTATATTTTTTAATCAAAGTACCCTTAAAATGATATGATTCCTTCCCTTTACTATGTCTAAGACCATGGTGAATTCATTTATATTTTCTGTTAGATGAGAAGCCTTTTCTAAGCCTTTTTTTAAGCAAACAACAAATAAGTTTAAATTTCTGGTTTTGTGATCAGCAAGAAATCTCTTTGAAGAGAATAAGAATCTTTGTTTTGCATTATTTGCTTTCCCTTTATAATTTTTAGTAATCTCTATATAGAAATTGAAAAATTGGAGGGGCACCTGGGTGGCTCAATCAGTTATGCATCTGACTCTTGATTTTGGCTCAAGTCATGATCTCACAGTTCATGAGTTTGAGCCCCACTGCTTGGGATTCCCTGTTTCCCTCTCTGCCCCTCCCTGCCCCTCTCTGCTCGTTATCTCTCTCTCTCTCTCTCTCTCTCTCTCTCTCTCTCAAAATAAATAAATAAACAAATAAACTTTTTTTTAAATGGAAAAATTAGAAATAATCACATTTTTCATAAAATTCAAAGTGTTATAAATGTCCATATGTCAAATCACCTAGTTCTTAAGTGTGACTAAATGGAGAGAAAATAACTTAATGATGAAAATTCTGTCTATTCTATCTAGGCTCATGGATTTGAAATCTTATGCTCCAAATGTAGCCCACATTTTTCTGACTCCAAGAAATCCGTCATGACTACCTCACCACTCTGGGCTGGCTTCCTTGAAAGTCTGAAAAAGAATGATTACTTTAAGGTAGGACTTGCAATGCATTTGTAAAACTGTACAGTCCAGGGGAAATCAAGCTAGTGAATTAGAGATCTATGGTCCATATTTAATGTATAACATTATTAGAGAAGCTAGAGTTAAAAGGGACCATTCTAGTTCAGTGTTAATGAGGGAGTGACTATGAACTGTTTCCAATATTTTAGAAAAGTTAATAATGTTTATATAAAATTATGATAGTTATCATTTGTATCTGAAGAGCAATTTATGCAAATCATAAGGCAAATATGAAGACACCAAATAGAAAATGAGCAAAGACACGGATTAAAAAAATTACAAAAAGACAACTAATAAATTTCTTGTAAAATATTTACTCTCACAAGTAGTAAAGATATATGTACCAACAGAATTAGTTTTTCACATATGTGAAAAAGGATCTGAATGAGGCTTAATGCTATTGAAAGTACAAATTAATACTCCCTATACATTGCTGGTAACATTGCATATTGATAGAACTTTAACTGGAAAGTAATTTGCTAGTGTGTTCCAGGAGCTATAGAAAGGTTCAAACTCAGAACCTTTACTTTGAATAATCTATTTTAAGGAAACATCCAATAAGTAGAAAAGTCCATTAAGAATATGATGGTATATGAACAGATATTTCTCCAAAGACATACAGATGGCCAACAGATAAATGAAAAGATGCTCAACATCACTAACCCTCAGAGATGGTGAGGCTAAATCAGAATGGCTAAAATCTAAAACACAAGAAACCACAGGTGTTGGTGTGGATGTGGAGAAAAGGAACCCTCACGCACCATGGATGAGAATGCAAACTGGTACAGCCACTGTGGAAAACTGTATGGAGGTTTCTCAAGAAATTAAAAATAGAATAATCATATGATCCAGTAATTTCACTACTGGTATTTACCCCCCAAAAATGAAAACACGAATTCAAAGGGATACATGTATTGCTATGTTTTTTGCAGCATTATTTAGAGCCAAGACTATTTATAGCCAAGGGAAGCAACCCAAGTGTCCATCACTAGATAAATAGATAAAGAAGGTATGGTATGTGTATACACACGCACACGCACACATATGCGATGGAACATTACTCAGCCGTAAAAAGAATGAAATCTTGCCGTTTGCAACAAAATGGATGGTTCTAGAGGGTAGAATGCCAAGTGAAATAAGTCAGTCAGAGAAAGACAAATACCATATGCTTTCACTCATATGTGGAATTCAACAAACAAACTAAACAAACAAAAAACCAAACTCTTAGCTATGGTTATCAGAGGGCAGGTGGGAGGATGGGTGAAGTAGGTGAAGAGGATTAAGAGTACAATTCTTGTGATGAGCACTGAGTAATGTATAGAATTATTATGTTATATACCTGAAACTAATATAATACTGTATGTTAATTATACTGGAATTAAAAATTTTTTTAAATATCATATAAAGACTGTAGCAATATAGAAAAGTGCTTATGATATCATAGTATATTTTCGAAAGAGTGTAAAATATTAAGTACAAATGCCAAAATAAACATGCATGTGAAAAGCAGAAATGGCAGTGAAAATGAGATTATGCTATTTTTTGGTTCTATTTGTACTTTGTTTTATAAATTAATTACAAATCAATTATTTCTTAATAACCAATAAAGTACTAGAAAATGGTAGAAAATCTTCCAAATTGGAAAGAGGTCTTTAATGGTGAAAAGGATTAGGAACCACTACATAGAGCCTAGTCCCCTTGTTTGGAGAAAATGGAGCCCAAACAGGTACATCAATGACAAAACAGGGACTAGGACTCAGGCCTCGTGATTCCTGAACAACATATCATACACTGCCTCCCTGAAAATTGCTGGTGAGTGGGTAATTTCAGTGATACCATGTAAATAATGTTATGATTTTTTTCTTTCAGGGTCTGATAGAAGGTTCTGCTCAGTACCAGGCAAGGCTAGAAATGGCAAAGAACTACTTCCAACTCTCAGTAAACCGGCCAGAAAGGTGAGTTTATCACTACCTAACCATGGCAGCAAGAGTGGTAACCTGCCAGATGTTAAGGAGTTACTCACTCTTGAGATAGTTGCAGAAATTGGAATTGCTGTATTTAAAGAGTTAACGGCAAGGATCATGACTGCTGAAGGGGATGAACTGGGAGAGAGGAGGTGTTGCTACAGAAGATCACTGGATCTGGCACCCGTCATCATCATCATCACCTAACGGCTAATGTTTATTGGTACTTACAAAGTGTATTGGTACTTAAAAATTTGTTTGATCTCTCTTATAGTCCTGTGAAATAAGTATGATTATTATCATTCCCTAGTTACAGCTGAGGCCAAGAGAGATTAAGTAGTTTGCCAAAGGTCACACGGCTAATTAGTGACAGATCTAGGGTTTGAACTCAGGCAGTCTGATATCGAGCATGTGCTTAATTCCTGTAGGAGCCCTTGACTGTGTTTAGCTACATTTAGGAGAGGCTGAAACATAGGATAAAGCAGGCAGTCAGCTTTCAAATCACATCTCATTCTAACCTGCCATACATTTCCTAGAAAAAGAAAGAAATGAACACAGGGTTGGCAGGAAATGGCACCCCTTTAAAATTTTATAAAGTCAAGTTCTCATAATGGTGGAGTAACATATCCAACTAACCCCCTGCCAAGTGTAATTATAAACTCTGGATGGAATTTAAGAAACAGTTACTTGAAGACACAGTAGAACAACAAAATTGGGCCAAAATTGAAGGAAATAGAACCCTTTGAAAGAAGAAAATCACAATAGATGAGGTCCTCATTATCTGAGTTGTCACCTGAGGTCACTTCCTAGTCAGTGCAGCACCAAGGAAAATAGAGCTCAAGCAGAAAACTTTGGTCTTATTGAGCTCAGGAATCAAAGGTCAGATTTTGAGTATTGGAAAAAACTCAATTTATGTTTGTAAAATTGAATTTGAGATACTCAAAGCTATTAAATAATATAAAAGCAATAGCTTTTGTATATATCATGGTTAAAACGTCCCAAGTTGTATGTGTTTTTCATTTGTTGGACTTTTTTTTCTTTTTTCCCTGGAGGAAACTTAATTGGTTTTGAACTTCATTCATTTTGCTTACATCTCAAACATCACTTATTTGTGTAATAGAATGTTCTTTGAGGACTGGTGAAGCAAAGTTGATGCTGCGAGAACTCTAACCTCAGTGTCTGTGAGATAATAATGACTTTACAGCAGCGTTTACTCTTTCAGAAGTGTCTGCGTGTGTCTTTGTCCTGCTCCCATCAGTTTTATGGCAGTAATTGATGGTAAAAAGAGGATGCCTTCTTAGGGAATCATTTCAGAAAACTTGAGAAAGAGAGTCAGAAGAGGAAAAGAGGTGGCCTCATGTTTAGGAGAATCTGCCCCAGATGATTCCCATCCGCCTCTGTGGGCCACTCTGTGAAGACACATCACCTTACAGACTTGGGTTAAAGAGATGTTAGAAAATTAGACTCATGTGTAGGAGAATCAGGGCTCCTCACACAAAATAAGATAGATTGGTGGTTAGGTAGTTATTTTTAAATAATGGAAGTTTGTTAGGGCGCCTGGGGGCTCAGTCAGTTAAGCATCTGGCTCTTGATTTTGGCTCAGGTCATGATCTCAAGTTTTGTGAGTTTGAGCCCTGCATCGGGCTCTGCACTGACAGTGAAGAGACTGCTTGGGATTCTCTGGCCCTCTGTCTCTGCCCCTCCCCTGCTTGCATGTGCTATCTCTTTCTCTTTCAAAATAAATAAATATTAAATAGATAATGAAGTTTGTTGTTGTTACAAAAGTAATGTATTCACTCATTATAGCAAATAAAGATGTAATAAGGAAAAAATATATATCAAAGAGTCAACTACTATTACCGTTTTGATCTACTGCATTCCAGGATTTTTTTTCCCCATATCCATCTCGTTGATTTTTTTTAAATTGTACTATATAAAAATTTTGTATCCTACCCATAATTTTACTTATTACCATCTTACATTTTCCAATGACATTAAAAAGTATTTATAAGTGTAATTTTATTTTATTTTTTCTTAAAGTTTACATATTTATTTTGAGGGAGAGAACATGAGTGGGGGATAGGCAGAGAGGGAGGAGAGAGAGAATCCCAAGCAGGCTCCCTGCTGTCAGTGCAGAGTCCGACACAGGGCTCGAACCCACAAATTATGAGATAGTGACCTGAGGTGAAGTTAGACGCTTAACCGATTGAGCCACCCAGGCGCCTCTATAAGTGTAATTTTAAAGAGCTGCACAACATTTCAGCAAATGGATGTACCATGACTTACTCAACACACCTTTACTATTGGAGAAAGAATTATAAGTAGCTTAAATGTCCAACATTGTAAATAGTGCTGCAGAAGAGACTCCTGTTCCCCAAACCAGGATAACTTCTAAACAATTTAAAACCAAACTCACATCTCCCTCCAGACCTGTTCTTGAATTCCCAGTTTTTTGGGTTTTTTTTTTTTAATACTTAGATTAATGTCAGAGACTGTTTCCCACTCTCTTTTTTAATAGACTACCATCCTTCTTATCACCTAGACCTCCTGGCTCTCGTTTGATCCAGTCCCTAGATCTTTTTTTTTTTTTTTTTTTAATTTATTTTGAGAGAGAAGGAAAGAGAGTGCATGTGCATTAGCAGGGGAGGGGCAGAGAGAGGGGGAGAGAGAGAATCTCAAGCAGGCCCCGTGTCAATGCAGAGCCTGACATGGGGCTCCATCGCATGAAACATGAGATAATGACCTGAGCCAAAATCAAGAGTCAGATGCTTAACTCACTGAGCCACCCAGGCTGCCCCCTAAATCCTTTTTATTGTTATCTTGTGTCTTACATTTTTCTTTTTTGCTGCCTACCTACTCTAATATGTATATATATATATTTTAACACTTATTTCTTGAACTATAACAATACCTAAACTTGCTTCCCAACCTCTAGTGATTCTCCACTTCCAGTGCAACCATTAGAGCCAGAGAATATGCTTGAAATATATCTTTAATCATATTACCCCATCTCCTAAAAATTATTAGAGATTGTAATAGTGAAAAATTGAACAGTGTAAGTATCCATCAATAGTAGATAAATGGATTGCGGTGTGTTTGTAGGATAGACTACTATCCATTACTTAACCAGAGATTAGCTAAATATATGTAAACCAAATCCAAGGTTTCTAAACCTTGGCATTGTTGACATTTTGTACAAGATAATTCCTTGCTGTGGGGTACTGTTGCGTGCATTAAAGGATGTTTAGCAGCATCTCTGGCTTCTACCTAGTAAATGCCAATAGCTGTCCACCCTGCCCCCAATTTTGACAACCAAAAATATCATCAGACATTGCAAATATCCTCTGGGGGCAAATTGTCCCCAGTTAAAAACCACTGATCTAAATAAATATGTCTTGAAAACATGATGTTGAATGAAAAAAGGATATTGTAAATGTGTACAGTATGGATGCTATTACATATAAAAAGTTTTAATACATAAAATACTATATATTACTTATAGACATGTATATATTCATTCAACCAATATTTATTATTTCCAGGCACTAGGGATACAGTAAGCGAATCCAAAGTCTCCCTGCCCTTATGGAGTTTACGTGCTAATGTAGGAGAAAGACAATAAATCACTATATGCTGTTAGATGGTGATCAGTGCTTTAAAGAAAAAAAAACAGGGTGTGGGGACAGAGAGGTCTAGGCTGCTCTTCTAGATAGTTTGGTCAAGGAGGACTTTCCAAGGAGGTTTAGTTTGAGAAGACACATAAGTGAAGTTAGGGAATGAGGCATATAGGTATTTGGGGGGATAAAATTCCAGGGAAAGAGAACAAACAGCAGTTACAACATAGATACGTACACATGCGTGTGTGCGCACACACAGACATTCACACATATACACACTCAGTGGACCAGAAGGGCATTTGTGAGAGCAATCATTTCTGGGTAGCAACAAGATGGATTGGAACTGATAGTGTTGGTCATCAAAGGAAAAATATTAGCTTTATGTATAATTTTTAAGGAAATGTATATGTTACTTGTTTAATTTTTTATGTTAAGTGTCAAAGTATAATCATACCTTTAGATTAGAAGTATAACAATGTTATAATTCTAGGTGGGTAAAGATATGCTATATCATCTTTTTTTTTTTTTTTTTTTGGTCATCTTTTAGACTTGTCTGCACTATTTAAATCTCTTAAAACAAAAATTAAAAATAAAAAAGAAGCCGTCAGTGATCACCTGCTGCTTATTTCATTGAGTCCAAACTTAGCCATTTCAGGCTCACTGTGCTCTCATTTCAGTCCATCTGTTCAGCCCTGTCTGCCCCACTTAAGCCACACTGAACACCATTTGCTTTGTGAACATGTTCCTCAGTTCTCTGCCTCTATACAAATGTTCATTTCCCCTCTTGCCTGAAGTTTCTCTACCCTATCTTCCTTGTCAAAATCTTACCCATTCTTTAAGTCCTAACTCAACTATGTCCATTATCTCTTTTCCTTTTTAATTTTCTTGTAGTTAATGTAATCATCTCCTGTGACTCTACATAGCATTGGTATTCCTATATGATTTTATATTTTGTAACTTGTTATGATTATTTGTGTATTTCTTTTCTCTCTCCTAATAATATTTTCATAATATGGAGTAGGGATAATTTCCTGTCACCCACATGATTTAGCAAGGTATGCAGATCTTTATTAAATAAATGTAAGTCCATTCTATAACTTGATTTGCTCCATTCTAAATAGGTCAGGGAAGCATGGGTGACTTAGCTGGTTAAGCCTCTGACTTTGGCTCAGGTCATGATCTAGTGGTTCGTGAGTTCCAGCCCTGTGTTGGGCTCTGTGCTGACAGCTCAGAGCCTGGAGCCTGCTTTGGATTCTGTGTCTTCCTCTTTTTCTGCCCCTCCCTCACTCGTGCTCTTTCTCTCTCAAAAATAAATATTAAAAAAATTTTTTTAAATAGCTCAGACAGGGTTCAGGTTTCCATTAATTTATGTAATAGGTCATATTGGGGTGCCTGGGTGGCGCAGTCCGCTAAGCGTCTGACTTCAGCTCAGGTCATGAGAGCTCCACGTCGTGTTCTGTGCTGACAGCTCAGAGCCTGGAGCCTGCTTCAGATTCTTTGTCTCCCTTGCTCTCTGCCCCTCCCCCGCTCACACTCTGTCTCTCTCTCAAAAATAAGTAAACATTAAAAAAAAAAAAACAGGTTACATTGCCATCATAAAATAGTATGCTCATTATATAGATAATTTCTGTGCATATTTCCTCGTTAGTTTATTGTAGGAAGATCATAAAATAGTATCAGAAGACTTGATTTCAAGCTTTTGCTGTCCAACTCAATGACCTTGTAAAAGTTATAGAATATCACAGAGCTCTGGTTTTCTCCTCTATAAAACAGGATTATCACTTATAATAGTAATTAGAGGACTAAATAAGAAAATGTATTTAAAAAAAAATTTTTTTAATTTACATCCAAGTTAGTTAGCATATAGTGCAACAATGATTTCAGGAGTAGATTCCTTAATTCCCCTTACCCGTTTAGCCCATCCCCCTCCCACACCCCCTCCAGTAATCCTCTGTTTGTTCTCCATATTTAAGAGTCTCTTATGTTTTGTCCCCCTCCCTCTTTTTATATGATTTTTGTTTCCCTTCCCTTATGTTCATGTGTTCTGTGTCTTAAAGTCCTCATATGAGTGAAGTCATATGATATTTGTCTTTCTCTAATTTCACTTAGCATAATACCCTCTAGTTCCATCCACATAGTTGCAAATGGCAAGATTTCATTCTTTTTGATTGCTGAGTAACACTCCATTGTATATAGATACCACATCATCTTTATCCATTCATCCATCAATGGATATTTGGGCTCTTTCCATACTTTGGCTATTGTTGATAGTACTGCTATAAACATGGGGGTGCATGTGTCCCTTCGAAACAGCACACCTGTATCCCGTGGATAAATGCCTAGTAGTGCAATTGCTGGGTCGTAGGGTAGTTCTAGTTTTAGTTTTTTTGAGGAACTTCCATACTGTTTTCCAGAGTGGCTGCACCAGCTTGCATTCCCACCAACAATGCAAAAGAGATCCTCTTTCTCCGCATCCTCGCCAACATCTGTTGCTGCCTGAGTTGTTAATGTTAGCCATTCTGACAGGTGTAAGGTGGTATCTCATTGTGGTTTTGATTTGTATATGATGAGTGATGTTGAACATTTTTTTTATGTGTCAGTTGGCCATCTGGATGTCTTCTTTGGAGAAGTGTCTATTCATGTCTTTTGCCCATTTCTTCACTGGATTATTTGTTTTTTGGGTGTTGAGTTTGATAAATTCTTTATAGATTTTGGATACCAACACTTTATCTGATACATCATTTGTAAATATCTCTCCCATTCTGTAGTTGCCTTTTAGTTTTGCTGACTGTTTCCTTTGCTGTGCAGAAGCTTTTTATGTTGATGAGGTCCCAGTAGTTAATTTTTGCTTTTGTTTCCCTTGCCTCCAGAGACATATTGAGTAAGAAGTTGCTGCAGCCAAGATCAAAGAGGTTTTTACCTGCTTTCTCCTCGGGGATTTTGATGGCTTCCTGTCTTACGTTTAGGTCTTTCATCCAGTTTGAGTTTATTTTTGTGTATGGTGTAAGAAAGTGGTCCAGGTTCATTCTTCTGCATGTCGCTGTCCAGTTTTCCCAGCACCACTTGCTGAAGAGACTGTCTTTATTCCACTGAATATTCTTTCCTGCTTTGTCAAAGATTAGTTGGCCATGTTTTTGGGTCCATTTCTGAGTTCTCTATTCTGTTCCATCGATCTGAGTGTCTGTTCTTGTGCCGGTACCATACTGTCTTGATGATTACAGCTTTGTAATACAGCTTGCAGTCTGGGATTGTGATGCCTCCTGCTTTGGTTTTCTTTTTCAAGATTGCTTTGGCTATTCGGGGTCTTTTCTGGTTCCATACAAATTTTAGGATTGTTTATTTTAGCTCTGTGAAGAATGCCAGTGTTATTTTGGTAGGGATTGCATTGCATATGTAGATTGCTTTGGGTAGTATTGACATTTTAACAATATTTGTTCTTCCTATCCAGGAGCATGGAATATTTTGCCATTTTTTTGTGTGTCTTCTTCAATTTCTTTCATAAGCTTTCTATATTTTCAGTGTATAGATTTTTCACCTCTTTGGTTAGATTTATTCCTAGGTATTTTATGGTTTTTGGTGCAGTTGTAAATAGGATCGATTCTTTGATTTCTCTTTCTGTTGTTTCATTGTTAGTACGTAGGAATGCAACCAATTTCTGTGCATTGATTTTATATCCTGCAACTTTGCTGAATTCATGAATCAGTTCTAACAGTTTTTTGGTGGAAACTTTTGGGTTTTCCATGTAGAGTACCATGTCATCTGTGAAGAGTGAAAGTTTGACCACCTCCTGGCCAATTTGGATGCCTTTTATTGATTTGTGTTGTCTGCTGAGGCTAAGACTTCTAATACTGTGTTGAATAACAGTGGCCAGAGTAGACATCCCTGTCTTGTTCCTGACCTTAGGGGGAAAGCTCTCAGTGTTTCCCCATTGAATATCATATTAGTGTTGGGTCTTTCGTATATGGCTTTTATGATGTTTAAGTATGATCCTTCTATCCCTACTTTCTTCAGGGTTTTTATCAAGAAAAGATGTTGTATTTTGTCGGATGCTTTCTCTGCATCTATTGAGAGGATCATATGGTTCTTGTCCTTTCTTTTATTGATGTGATGAATCACATTGATTGTTTTGTGGATATTGAACCAGCCCTGCATCCCAGATATAAATCCCACTTGGTCATGGTGAATAATTTTTTTAATGTATTGTTGGATCTGGTTGGCTAATATCTTGTTGAGGATTTTTGTAAAAAATTTTTTGAATGTTTATTTTTGAGAGAGAAAGAAGAGAGAGAGAGAAAGAGCCTGGAGCCTCTGAGCTGTCAGCACAGAGCTCAACTCAGGGCTCGAACTCATGAACCGTGAGATCATGACCTGAGCTGAAGTTGGACACTTAACCGACTGAGCCACTTAGGCGCCCCAATAAGAAAATGTATTTAAAGTGCTAACCTAGGGGGCGCCTGGGTGGCGCAGTCGGTTAAGCGTCCGACTTCAGCCAGGTCACGATCTCACGGTCTGTGAGTTCGAGCCCTGCGTCAGGCTCTGGGCTGATGGCTCGGAGCCTGGAGCCTGCTTCCGATTCTGTGTCTCCCTCTCTCTCTGCCCCTCCCCCGTTCATGCTCTGTCTCTCTCTGTCCCAAAAATAAATAAAAAACATTGAAAAAAAAAAAATTAAAAAAAAAAAAAGTGCTAGCCTAGCATATTATACATGCAAGATTCATTTTAGTTCGTATTTTCCTCAGGGTTTTCTTTTCCTCATATATATATGCTATATATAAATTAAAAGAGTTGCACTAAGTCAGCATCTTCAAGATGGTGTTCCGTGCAGCCTGCTGCAGAGTGAAAGGCATAGGTGAAGTAGATATATCTCTGAGCCTCCAGACTCCATTTTAATCAAAGCAGTTTTTTTTTTTTAGCTTTATTGAGATATAATTGAGAAACAAAATCTAAAGATATTTAAAATGTATATCATGGTGATTTTTTTTTTCATGGTGATTTGAGATATGTGCATGTGAAGGGATTATCACTAACTAGTTAATTGACAATTCCATCACCTCATATATTTATCTTTTTGGGGGAGCAGTGAGAACATTTAAGTTCTACTCTCTTAACAGGTTTCAATTGTATAATACAGTGTTATCAACTATGGGTACCATGTTTTACATTAGATCCTCAGACTGTATTCAGAAACTATATACCCTTTTACCAACCTCTCCTTATTTCTCTCACCTCCTACTCCCTGGCAACTACTGATCTATTCTGTTCCTATGAGCTTTACTTTTTTTTAGATTCCACATATATGTGATACCATGCAGTATTTGTCTTTGTCTGGTTTATTCAATTAGCATAATACCCTCAAGGTCAATCCATTTCACAAACAATAGGATTTCCTTCTTTCTCATATATATTTCTCTGAATAATATTCCATTGCATTGATATAGCACATCTTCTTTATTCATCCATTGATGGGACACTTAGGTTGTTTCTATATCTTAGCTATTGTGAGTAATGCTGCAGTGAACATGGGAATGCAGGTATCTCTTCAATATTCTTTACATATATACCCAGAAGTAGAATTGTTGGATCATATGGTAGTTCTATTTTTAATTTTTTGAGGAATCTCCATACTTTTTTCCATAGTGGTTACACCAATTTACATTCTCACCAACAGTGCACAAGGGTTCCCTTCTCTCCACATCCTTACCAATGCTTATTCTCTCTTGTCTTTTTGGTGGTAGCCATTCTGACTGGTGTGAAGTGATATCTCATTTTCATTTTGATTTGCATTTCCTGATGATTAGCGATGTTGAGTGCCTTTTCATGTACCTGTTGGCCATTTGTACACCTTCTTTAGAAAAATGTTTATTCAGGTCCTCAGCCCATTTTTAAATCACATTTGTTTTTTCCTATCAAGTTGCATGAGTCCTTTATATATTTTGGATGTTAACCCTTTATCAGATATATGTTTTTGTAAATATTTTCTCCCATTCAGTAGGTTGCCTTTTCAGTTTGTAGATGGTTTCCTTTGCTGTACAAAGCATTTTTTCTTTGAGCTCTTTTATATTTTAGAGTTACTGGTAAGATTTTATTTGAGAAAAAGGGGTCTATAACTTAAAACAATTGCTTAAAAACAAATTAGACTAGATAATTGCCTCCAGCTTTAAAATATTTTTTTGTGATTATTATTCTGAGCTGTCTTATAAAAAAATCCCCATGTCTTTTATTTTTTATAGCTCTCTTGCTCTGAGCCCAGGTGAAGAAATCTTAACCTTATTACAGACCACACCATTTGATATAGAAGAGCTTAAGAAGGAAGAAGCTAATCTTCCCCCAGAAGATGGTAAGTCATGGGCCAAGAGAGAGCAGAAGGGTGAGGAAAAATTAAAATATTCCACTAGGTCTCATAGGCCCCTTCTCTGAGAGTACCTGCCAGGTGAGTATAGTATGGCAGTATCATGTTTTCTTCTTTTTCAGATGACCAGTGGTTAGATCTCTCACCAGATCAGCTGGACCAGCTACTGCAGGAAGCTGCTGGCAAAAGAGAAGCAGAGCCCATTTCCAAGAAGGAGGAACAGAACTATGACTTGACTCAAGTCTCAGAGAGCATGAAAGCTTTCATATCTAAAGTCTCAACTCACAAAGGAGCAGAGCTGCCTCGGTAATTTGTGTTAAAGTATAAATATATAAGTAGTTAAAACCCAGATGTTAAAGTCATCTAGTCATTGCCATTTCCACTCTTTTTTTTTTTTTTTTTTGTACTGCTATGTTTCCCTCTTTTGGTGCCTAGTACCCTGATGACTTTTGGAGTCATATTTTTAATAGCCCGATCCTTTGCAATTCTTTTTGGTTTTTTTTTTTTTAACTTGTTTTATTTTATTTTTTTTAATTTATATCCAAATTAGTTAGCATATAGTGCAACAATGATTATAGGAGTACATTCCTTAGTGCCCCTTACCCATTTAGCCCAATCCCCCTCCCATAGCCCCTCCCGTAACCCTCAGTTTGTTCTCCATATTTATGAGTCTCTTCTGTTTTGTCCCCCTCCCTGGTTTTATATGATTTTTGTTTCCCTTTCCTTATGTTCATCTGTTTTGTCTCTTAAAGTTCTCATATGAGTGAAGTCATATGATTTTTGTCTTTCTCTGATTGACTAATTTCACTTAGCATAATACCCTCCAGTTCCATCCACATAGTTGCAAATGGCAAGATTTCATTCTTTTTGATTGCCGAGTAATACTCCATTATATATATATACCACATCTTCTTTATCCATTCATCCATCGGTGGACATTTGGACTCTTTCCATACTTCGGCTGTTGTTGATAGTGCTGCTATAAACATGGGGGTGCATGTGTCCCTTCGAAACAGCACACCTGTATCCCTTGGATAAATACCTAGTAGTGCAATTGCTGGGTCGTAGAGTAGTTCTATTTTTAGCTTTTTTTGAGGAACCCCCATACTGTTTTCCAGAGTGGCTGCACCAGCTTGCATTCCCAGCAATTCTTAAAGTAAGTCAGAGAGACTGCTCAACAGATCTAAAAGCTTCCATCCCAGAGCTGTGCAAGGAAACTGCATTTTACTCTTTAAACTTTTACTCAGAGCCTTATGGACTCTTAACATCTAGCTCTCAGCAGACTCACACTTCAGATCTGCTACCCAACAAGCAGATTGTAAGCTTCACACTCAAAAGAGGGGAATAAAAGATTTCATCAGAGAAAGAAAAAATAACAGGAGAAATGGGAAGTTACATTTGGCAAATAAATGTAAGAAAATAAGATAGATGGAATTGTTACTTGTATAGCAAATATATCTTTATTCATGTTGATGCTCTTAAGCCTCATAAGAAGATTAAAATTTATGTTCAGTATTCTCTAAGAAAGCAGAGATAAAGAAAGGTATATTCTTATTTACTTTTAAAGGTTTAGTTCTTAAAGAAATAGACTTTATGTAAATTAACTCAGATAAGTGATTTCTTCTGCTAATGCTATATATATCTTGTGGGAGGTGGATGGTGGGTAGGTCCCTAAATTGGCATAAGTTAAATGTGCATAAACAAAGTGCAATTTTTACTTTTCTTACATCAGTCTTTCCCATTTCTTTTGCCCTCAAGACCATTTAAACTACAGTTTTTCTTGGTGTACCTCTTGAGATCCTATATCTGGTAGTGTTCCTAAGAATGGCACTGCTTTAAAAAAAGTTCCAAAGAGTTATGTTTAGGATAAATGGTCTTTTTCCTTTAACCTTGCAGAGAACCTTCTGAGGCTCCAATCACTTTTGATGCAGATTCTTTTCTTAATTATTTTGACAAGATTTTAGGTAAGTTACAGTGCGATGTTTATTTTCATTTTGAAACTACAAGGCTGTGGCTAGAGCACTGGAGCATTGGAAGTCAAAGTATTTGCTTTTTCTTCATGATTTTAAGTTGCTTTCAACCATGAACTTCTGCCCAGTTGAATGATTTTGCAGAGAATGCTTAGCTCAGTGCCTGACATAGTTGCTGCTCGTTCATTATTTGAATGAGTGAATGCTATGTGGCCAGATATGGTTTCCACGTTAATGCTGTTTATTCTCTTTTAGACTTACTGTACTTAACACTAATAATAAAAAGACAAATAGCCCAAATTTAAAAGTCAACAAAGGATTTAAATAGGCAGTGCCTTGAAGAAGAAATATAGACAAATATTCGAAAAGACTTAACTGTTTCTAGTAAGTGAATACACAATACAAAATAACTTATTTTTTTGCCGATCATATTGGCAAAGATTTTAAAGATTGGCAATACCCAGTTTTCTCAAGAGCTAAAGAAATGGGCACTGTCAAACCGTGAGCGTGGAACTGTAAGTTGTCTTTCTCACGGTGGTTTGGTATCCTAGAAAATTTACAACCTTTGACTTAGTAATTTATTGCCAGGAATTTTCACTATGAAAAAGACATAATGTGCTAAGAAGGTGATTGCAACATTGTTAATAGCAAAAAATTAGAATATCCCAAATGTCCATGGAGAAGGAAATGGTTAAAAAAATTGTAGTACGTTTGTATTATGAAACGTCGTGCATTTTAAAAAAAATTTTTTTTAACATTTATTTATTTTTGAGACAGAGAGAGACAGAGCATGAACGGGGGAGGGTCAGAGAGAGAGGGAGACACAGAACCCAAAACAGGCTCCAGGCTCTGAGCTGTCAGCACAGAGCCTGACGTGGGGCTTGAACCTACGAACCGCAAGATCACGACCTGAGCCAAAGTCGGACACTTAACCGACTGAGCCACCCAGGTGCCCCAAACATTGTGCATTCTTAAGAAAGAATAAGGTCCATCTATGTTTTCACAAAGAAGGACTTCCAAGACATATAAATAAGTGGAAAAGCAAACCATAGTTCAATATGTATGTATGTGAAAAAAAAAAAGAACCTTATGTTTATATACATATGTGTAGGACTACATAAAGGCCTGGATGCCCACCAAACTGTTAAAAGATGTTTAACTCTGGGAAGAGAGTGAGCTGTGAGACAATAATAACTCTGTATGGCTTGAATATTTGTATCAAAATATATTCATGTAGTTTTTAAATTTTTAAAAAAATTTTAGTAATTGAATTCTCATTTAAAAAAAAAATTTTTTTTTCAGCTCAGCCTATGTACTTTTCTGAAAATATCTGCCAGCAGTACCATTTTCTGGAAGGGGTTTTTATGAAGTTAATTTGTGTATATTGGTCCTTTTATGAAGATAATATTTAACTCTTTTGAAAGGTATAATTACTCAAGAAGAAATTACCATGTGGCTCTTTCTGTGTTGGGGTCTGTGTAGGGCCAAGACCTCATGAATCAGATTCTGATGATCTGGATGATGAAGACTTTGAATGTTTAGACAGTGATGATGACTTGGATCTTAAAACACAGGGGACTGGGGAAGAAGCATCTTTAAAAGGAACTCTTAATGATCTCAAGTCATACATGGCCCAGATGGACCAGGAATTGGCAAATACCAGTGTTGGCAAAAGTTTCACCACCCAGAAGCAAATGGTACGTGTGTGTTTAACCTTTTCCCGTGTCTGAATATCTTAATATTATGAAGGAAAGCTAAAACTATATTTTATCTTAGTTTCTCTTTTTCTTTCCTTTTTTTGATTTGTGATCATTTTTTGGTGATAAATTTGATTTTTTTATTTGAAATAAATAAGAATGTAAGACTGCTAATGTTTCCCTAACTATTAGGATGAAAGACTATTAACTTTACTCTCCTAAATATAATTTATTTTTTTATTTTTGATGTATTACATTTATTACTTATAAATGTATTAAAATTATAAATGTATGATTAAAATTAATTTTTATTAAAAAATTTTTTTTCTTTAATGTTTATTTTTGAGAAAGAGAGAGAGAGACAGAGCACGAGTGGGGGAGGAGCAGGGAGAGAGAGGGAGACACGGAATCCAAAACAGGCTCCAGGCTCTGAGCTATCAACACAGAGCCCAACACGGGGCTCGAACTCAGAAACTGTGAGATCATGACCTGAGCCGAAGCTGCTCAACTGACTGAGCCACCCAGGCGCCCCTTTATTTTTTAAGTTTTTAAAAAAATTTTTAATGTTGGGGCGCCTGGGTGGCTCAGTCGCTTAAGCGGCCGACTTCGGCTCAGGTCATGATCTCGCAGTCCGTGAGTTCGAGCCCCGTGTCAGGCTCTGTGCTGACAGCTCAGAGCTTAGAGCCTGTTTCGGATTCTGTCTCCCTCTCTCTGACCCTCCCCCGTTCATGCTCTGTCTCTCTCTCTCTCTCAAAAATAAATAAACGTTAAAAAATAAAAAATTAAAAAAAATAAAAAATTTTTAATGTTTATTTATTTTTGAGAGAGAGAGAGAGAGAGCGTGAACACAAGTTGGGGAGGGGCAAATAGAGGGGGACAGAGGAACCGAAGCGGGCTCCAGGCTGACAGCAGAGATCCTGGTGGGGGGCTCAAACTCACAAACTGCGAGATCATGACCTGAGTCAAAGTTGGACGCTTAACCAACTGAGCCACTGAGATGCCCCTTAAGTTTAATTATATTAGTTCTTCTGTTATCAGGATTTAAAAAGTCATGCGATGTGGTCAGATTATGCAGTTGCATTCTACTACTCGCAGCTTACACTGACTTTAAAAAAAGAGAAAGGATCTAAAATATCTAAATAATTTTCAAGTCTTAATACTGTTTGTTTTTTTTCTTTTTTAATTTAGAACCATATTAAGACTTCATCTTACAGTCTTTTTTATCCTAGTTTTTATACCATCAGTGTCTAACCTATACCTCAAAGACATTATGAAGGAGTAGGGTTTGAAATCCAGTTGAGCCACCCACTGTGAATATATATCCATTAACCAATAATACCTATGTTGTAGGATTAACATGAGAACCAAATGAGACAACAGTAAAACCCACAATAAGGCCCTTAATGAATGTTACTCACCTTGCTTTCATCATCTAAACTACATTTAAACTAGAATCATTTCCATTATTGCCCAGACCTCATAAAAACCAAGAAACCGTATTGTTAGATTTATCTAAAGTAGTGTATCTTAGATTTTAATATGTATATGAACCATCTAAAGATCTAAGTAAAATAAAAGTAAAACATAGAAAATAAACAAAATTCTAGTTAAGTAAGGTCTGGGGTGAAGCCTGAGATTTTACATTTCTAACAAGCATCAAAGCAGTGCACGTGCTACTGACGCTTGAACTGCACTTTGAATAGCAAAGATAGTCTATAGATCACGCTACAGTCTTTCAAATCCTTTCCCCATCCTGTGAAACCAGAGGCTCAGGTAATAACTCAGAATCTTTGTGGTTGAATTCCGCAGAACTTCAGGTTTTTACTTGAAGTTTTTTCATTGAGGAAAAAAAAAAGAAATCTAGTTTCTTTCATTTAGAAAAAAAAATAGGTTCTTATATATATATAAAAAATGTTCATTTTTATTTCTTTTACAACTCTTAGGTAAGTTATAAATATGTCTCCTTAACCCTGGTTATCTCCCTTGGGCTATTTCAGAATGGGGAAGAAGTCCAATTTATAAAAACTTTTCCTAGAAAGAAGTGTGTTTTAATCTTTAGAACCACATTCTATTGTGTGTGTTAAATTGTAAGGTTTATTAGATTTCATTTTTACTTTGTCATTAAGGATAAGAAATTTCCTTTTTAATTTAGAATTCAATTTTACATTGTTTAGTTTTTATTGTAACTACCATCCAACCTAATGGCCTATTATCTCATGATTTTCTTTTCTATCAATAAGGAACCTCTCTCCCAGACTACCAGTAATAATTCAGATGAGGAAGATTCTGGTGCAGGAGGATCTGTTATGATACCAGTGGACGTAGACCTGAACCTGGTTTCCAACATACTGGAATCCTATAGTTCCCAAGCTGGCCTGGCAGGACCTGCGTCCAACCTTTTACAAAGCATGGGAGTACAGCTGCCTGATAACACCGATCACAGACCCACAAGTAAGCCGATGCAAGATTAACCAGCGCATCTCACCTTTTTTTTTCTTCTTAAATAAATATTGAGTCTGATTGTGCTCATTTGTAGTGTGGATGACTATGAGGTAACATAAAAGGTTTTGAGGTCAGCAGGAGAGGGAATATCAAGTTCCTGGATAGCCCCTGATTTACACACTCCATGTTTAGAACATTAAGTTTATCTTTATAAAGGGTTAAAGGCAAAAATAAGGAATGAATGAGTTGCTTTTTTATTCCAATTACCAGGCTCACTCTGGTAACAGATACATTTGTTTTTATGTTTTACCTGTTTTTCCTATTCTGCTTCATGAACTGAGTGGGCTCTTTTTATTGTTAGCACCTTCATAGCCCATTGCCACATGAATATTGTCTATCCAGGTAGGCCCTGTACCAAAGTTCGTTTTATTTATCTGCCATTTTTAGTTCCCGAACCCTGCCCTGTTTTGCCTCACTTTTCAGATATCCTTGGAGTTCTAAGAAGCAAAGCCCTCTCCCCACTCACTGCCAGGAAACAAAGTTCAACGTTGCAGCTCCTCTATTAGCCTCTCACATCTTTTCTTTTCTAAAACAACACATTAATCCAAAAGCAAACAGTTACTCCATGGTAAGTTTGAGAAACTCATAACCAGGAATCCTGCACACTCCCCTTTCTGTCAGTATTTTCAGATTGGGGGATGTGTACACATGTGCTCACAAACACACCCACATAGAGACCGAAAACATTGGGAGATGGTAATACACATGGACCCTGAACTGTTTTCTTCTAAACGCAAGATATGAAGAAATCTCAGGACCTCTCTTTCGAGAGTGCTTTTCCCTTCTACATGCTGGGTTCAGTTCAGGTCAGGGCAAGCTGCCAACCTAACAGGACAATCAAGACCCGTCACATACTATCCCTCAACGTTTCCTGATGAAGGCACTTTGATTTCCCCAAAGCACTGATGATTTGCTGGCAATGGCGAAAGCAATGACCTTTTGGGATCAGAGGGAAATTCAGTGCTTCATCTTGTCTAATTCTAGAATCTCTTTTGCTTAGTCCTGTAGACTTTGATGTGTGAATAATGTTAGGGTCTCTGGCACTTGTGTCTTTTATCATAAATTAGTACCTAAAATCATCCCAAGATACAACTCTTTCCCGGCCATTCCTCTTTTCAAACAGACCTCTAACTGTATTTCTTCTGCACATCGCTTCATTTCTTCCACATTTGGAACCTGGACTTAAAGGTTTATCACACTAACAGATTGCTTTTCTCCCTCCCTATCCCCTGTCCCAAATTCTCACTTTCTACAATTTCCTCACTTTGTAAGACAGAAAAATGCATCTGAACAAAGGTGTGGAAATTTACTTTATTTCCTCCAGATAAATTCTTCTCTTCTATGATGAGGTGTAGAATGACACATGAATGATGAGAAATCCTACATTAGTTTATCTGATAAAGCTCAAGAAATGGTTCATCCTCACTAATCCCTTAGTGAAGTTACAACACTTAACTGGGTATGCAAATGGCAGTGACTGTTGTGCATTTAGGAAGTCAGATATGGCAAAGTGATCATCTTTTCCTTGGGTCACAAGTTGAGCAAGTTAACTGCAAAAGACTTAACTATCATAAACCCCACTGGGGTGCAGTTACCTCAGCAAAACATCACTGCATCTGATTTATTACAGAGTACCCTGAGGAAGACCTTGGCTCCCACTTTCCTCAACCCTTCAGATGACTTGAATATGGCTTTTATTTAAATACTGGGTTGTGCTATTTTTCTTAATTCTGTGAGGATTAAAAGTCAGGAGTGGGTTGAGGTTTGCTGTATACTTTCAATAGGAAGATAAAATTCTATCAGGCACATTTTGGCAGTTAGTATAAATCCAGCATTAACAAGATACCTGCTGAAGAGACGTTTCCAAGGCCTCAGTGAAAATTGCTGAACAAAGGCCTATATCCAAACTAATGCTTCAACTTTCCCTCTGATTTTGACAATCGTCATCATATCAGTTTGGCATTTTTGATTGCTTTTGAAGAAGAACTTCCTTAACACTGCTGTTAGAGGCAGCCCACTGTAGGATTACCTTCTACTCTGCCTTATTATGAAGTTGTCCTGGAGATGGCCTTTTATCACCTCCCCTTTATCAACTGATCTCTCTTATGCCCCTCCAAGATACTGAGAAAGGATCTAGATGTCTCAACCTGAGTTAAGCAGGCAGGGTAGAACAGTTTGGCTTTTCTACCCACTCCTCAATCAGTTGGTGGGCAATGGCTAACTTGGGGGGCAACCAGAATGTCCCATTCTGTTGCTGGGTGTATGGATTATTTCTCCTCAGGGCTGTGGCCACCTCATCATGACTGAACCAGCCAGCTGCCTCTAGTTCTCTCAAGTTCACCTGGATCTAAAAGACATAAAGAAAAACAGGATGTAAGGTTAGGAGCTATAAAATTTAGAATACTCTAGCCAAACATGAGAAAATGTTTCCGGAACTGAGCAATACCTGGGATCTATAGGCTGGGAGTTTTAGATATTGCACAGAAGCAAGAGAGGCATAATTAAAAGGTGAGAGTTAAATATATTTTTGTAAATAGTGAAAAAGAAAAAAGTTCATCTTAAAAATCCTGGAAGCACAAATACTGAAATACTGAAGAGTGGTTAACGGTGAGGTGTAGTATATAAATAATGTTTGTTTTTCTCTGTGCCCCTATTGATTATATAACTTTCTATTTAAAAACATAAAATTACTCTTCTTTAAAGGATAAGGGATAAAGGATAGTGATAATCACAAGCGTAGTATCTTCTTTGCAACGCAAATTCCCCCCCACAGGAAGCTGAGACAGATGAGATATTACGAACTCTATGCAAACTGAAACACACAGGTAGGAACCTGTGCCCACAATGCCATCTGTCAAGGATGCTACCGAAAAGCAAGATGAGGCCGGGTAAGGCAACATCTAAATCCCTTTCTACCAGAAGTTCCTAGGATTTTATATAATTAGTCCCCAACATCCTAACAGACTTGAACAGTAAGACCCATCCTGAAATCCATCATTCAATTTGATTGATATATTTACTGTGTGCCTTCTCTGTGCAAGATGCTCTGTTAAGTCCTGATGATGAAAAACCGTCTCATGACTGAGATACAAATACGGAAAAATGGTGATTATGTTGGTGCTCTGAATTTTCATGGAGATTGTTTCCTTTATAAGATTGCAAATTCTTCAAGGGACCAAATCATATGTTACACATCCTTTGTATAATGTAGACAGTGCTGGATAACACACATGTCTACTAACCAACTTGAGTGAAGCAAAGGAAATAAACAGCAGAAGGGAAGCATCAGAACTTACCTCTGTCTGCCCTGATTTCACAGTTGCATGACAAGCAATCATGAGTGAGCTATTAGGAAAGGGCCAGTGCTGGGATATAGAGTACTGTAGTCTTTCCACCTCCAATCCCACCTCTTCTGCAACTTCTCTCCGGACAGCCTCTTCCAGGCTTTCACCTATAAGCACTCAGATTAATTCAGGACAGCCCTGCAGCGGGAAGGGTGATACAGATGTCCATTTGTGAAAGGAGCAGAAACTGGCTCCAAAGTTTCAATGAAGTATTCTTGGGAAAGCCCTAAATCCCAAGTCTCTGTAACAGCGGGAATCAAGTCTGGGGCTGGAGGCTGAACTGCAATACTTACACTAGTCATTTGGTTAGTTGTAATGCAAAATAAGAGTAGCAGTGGGAGAAGCTACTGCTGACCTCAGCCTTAATAAAATTGTAATGCCACCTTTCACCATTTGCAAATTTTACCCCAACAGACTGAGAAAAAACAACCTGTAAATGCTGAATTCTAGTTAATACAATGCATGCTGAAATACTTAGGGAGAAGTATACTAATGTCTGCAAACTATGCATCAAAGAATAAAGCAGATTGATGGATGGATAGAATAGATAGATATGTGATAAAGTAAATGAAGAAAAAAATTATGGGATTTAGGTGGTAAGTGTATGGATAAGTGTTAACTGTAGAATTCTTTCAGCTATGCTGTATACTTGAAAATTTGCCTAATACTGAAAAATTGTAACGCCAGAAGGAAGTTATTTTTTTTTTTAATATTTGTTTATTTTTGAGAGAGAGGAAGAGAGAGAGCATGAGAAGGGGAGACACAGAGAGAGAGGGAGAGAAATAATCCCAAGCAGGCTCTGCACTGTCAATCCAGAGCCCGACACGGAGCTCAGTCTCACAAATGGTGAAATTGTGACCTGAGCCGAAATTGAGAGTTAGACACTGAACTGACTGAGCACCCAGGCACTCCAGAGAGAAAGAATCTTAAGCAGGCTCCATGCTCAGCACAGAGCCTGACATCTCATTGGCCTTAGGACCATGACCTGAGCTGAAATCAAGTCAGATGCTCAGCCAACTGAACCACACAGGTGCCAAAGAAGGCAGTTTTCTTGACATCATAGGGAAGAGGGTGCTTAATACTCCAAGCACTGTGGCAACAAGGCAAAGAAATACCTACTATTATTAACTTTTGTGTCCTCCAATCATCTGTATATGCCCTAAACTCCTTACCTATATCACAAAAACCTGCCAAGGCAGAATACATTCCCTTGGGAAAGGAACTCTGGCGGGCAAGCAGGCATCGAGTCCCATCTGACACCAGAGTGATCACCACAGGAGCCATCTAGGAAAAGGGGATAGAAACTTCGACATTAGGGCTTTGGAGCCTATTAATGGGATGAAGGATTGGATAACTAAGGAGAGCCTTTGAATTGTACAGGCTTTTGTCCCCAGGACAGAGTAGCGCATAGCCTTCTTGGATTACTGTCCTTTTAAAGTAGTGCTTACCTGTGGATAATAGATAATCTTATTGGAAGGGCATACACGCTTGCTGCCAGCCATATTCTTCTTGGTGGGCTGCCCACTTCTGCTACAGAACTGATGACCGTCATGCCAACGGAGAAGAGCCTGAGCCTAGGAATACAAAGATGGGCTTGGTTTCATTTGGAGAGAATATGGAGCTCACCTATAATAGTCCTGGGCCTAGTATTTAGAGCAAGTCAAAGGGAAAATTTCCAGCTCACCTACTTAATTATTTTTGTAATGTTTATTTATTTTGAGAGAGAGAGAGAGAGTGCGAGCAGGGGAAGGGCAGAGAGGGAGAGAGAATCCCAAGCAGGCTCCACGCTGTCAGCACAGAGCCCCACTTGGGGCTCAGTCTTACGAATCGCAAATTGTGAAATCGTGACCTAAGCCAAAATCAGGAGTCAGACACTTAACCGACTGAGCCACCCAGGCACCTCCAGCTCACCTACTTTAAATGGTTATTAACTGTTTAAACTTACTTTTTTTGTTTGGTTTCCTTTTTTCTTTTTTTTTTTTTTTTGAGAGAGAGAGAGAGAGGGTATAAGCAAGCGAAGAACAAGAGAGAGGGAGAAAGAGAATCCCACGAGGGGCAGAGAGAGAAGCGGGGCTCACCCATTATGGGGCTTGAGCTCGCCGGAACTGGGGCTCATGCTCACCTAAAGGCAGGACTCGAACTCACAAACCATGAGATCATGAACTGAGCTGTAATCAGATGCTTAACTGTGCCACCCAGGCACCCAACCATTTAAACTTTAAAAACAAGGAAAACTGTCTGAACATATTCTTCTAGCATCTAATATGAATAAAAGAAAGTATATTTTAAATGTATTATGAATTATTTAAAGTACATATAATATATAAAGTATTGTAATGAATGCCCCATGCACTTATGACCCAACTTAAAATAAGACATTACCTCAACATGTACTCCTCCCAATAAAAGTGGAATTTGTTTGCAAATAAAAATGTTTAGAGGTGTCTTTTTAAATTAAATGAACAATTTCTTGCCCTTCTCTTCCTGTTCCAAAGGCAAGGCTTTAGGGAAGGGACTAGGAAGCCTTGGGGAAGAGTCTAAAGGGCTTGAGCATTTTTAAAAGTAAACACAAGAGCCTTGGGACTGAGTTTTGGAGTTGAGAGCACAGAAAAAACCTGAAGGTTGGTACTCTATGGAGCAGACCAGTAGAGAACTCTCTTGACCGTATTTTTTTTCTTTTTTTAATCCAGTTGTCTTTTCTCTCTGGCTTCTAGGTTCTCCATGCCAGGTGAGGTACCTGGGTTCCTGTTACAAGCCCTGTAGAGAGAGCCCTCCCTTTGTACAAGTACCTGAATGCTGCAATGAGCAGACTTCCGTAAAATTTTATATTAATTTCTAATGTCAATAGTGACTCGGTTCCTGGGGGCTGCAGCCAGCCTGGGACATCTGTAAGAATTTTTGGGCGACTCACCTAGATGTTGTTTCTTTCTTGCTCCTCTTCCTCTGTGTAATCTAAGTGCATTAAACATATTTGCAGGGGTGTCTGGGTGGCTCAGTTGGTTGAAAGTTGGACTTTGGCTCAGGTCATGATCTCACAGTTCATGAGTTTAAGCCCCGCAACAGGCTTGCTGCTGTCAGTGCAGGGCCCGCTTTGGATCCTCTGTCCCCTTCTCTCTCTGTCCCTCCCCCTGCTCACTCTCTCTCTCTCTCTCTCTCTCTCTCAAAAAATAAACATTAAAAAATATATATTTGCAGAAAAAAAAAATTAAATGAAAAACCAAAAGTACTTCAGCAAGTGAAATCCAAAGCTGTGAGGATGTCATTAAAGCAATACAAAGTAATTTCTCATAGGAGTAACATGATGATGTATATATTATGCTGTGGGTCATTTAAAATATCATGAGGCTGATAATCGGACTGCTATAGGAGAAAATGGTCCCGCCAAAAGTAAGAACAAAAGAAGAAGAATAAGCAATCTTCCTACAGCACATTGTCCAGCCAAGGTTTGTAGGAAGGACTATGATCTCTCTGCACAGGAGGAAATCAAATGTCATTCTAGCCTTGCATATGCATGCATGTATTCACCCATCAACACTGCTTGACTAAATTTCCTACAGAACTGAGAAGTCAGAATCTACCGTGGACAGCAAGGAGGCATCCTTTGTATTCAGCTGAAAGAGAGCCTTCCTCAGCTCCATGAAAGACCCCTTGAGCTCTGTCTCCATTTCTGGTTTCTGTAAGGAAGCTAGAAAAGGAGAAATGAGAATGAAATGAAACAAATGCCAAACTTTGCCTTGGGGCCCCTCTCAAGGATACCTGTTAGAACAGTGTTTCCCAAACTCACCTAATAAGACTTAACTAGGGAAAATAAAAAATGTATAGGTTCTCAAGTCTCTACCTGGAGATTCTGAACAGCAAGGGAGTGAGGGCCAGAAATCTGTATTTTTTATCAGCATTAGGTGATTCTTATGTTCATGCAAATTTGAGAAAAATTAGAGCATAGTATTTCTCAAGATCCTCTTCAGAGTAAAATACTTGCACTAGCCACATGCTATCCCTGAAAAAGAGGTAAAATGGAATGTCTAGGCTTCTATCTGCACCTCATTCCAGCATCATTACATTTACACCTAGACCCTGAAAGAGAGAAGGAAAGCCTAATAGGAGCCATGAACCTATACCAACCTGGTTCCCAAATGTAGGTCTGAAGACCCTGAGCTACTGCGTGGTAACATTTCTTCCCACTTGAGATAAGAACAATGTCATTAATTTTAAAACATTGCTTATGAAATAGTTAAGAAATATAAAATGTATCAAGGTACTGAGAATAATACAATAAACATCGGTGTACCTACCACCTGAGAAGGTATTAAAATGTTCTTTACTTTCTTTAAATGATAATGATAGTAGATGGTAGGATTTTTTATATCCTAACTTAAAAAAAATACAAAGTTAATAACCTTTTGGTGTTCTCAAAATTTTCTTTGAAATTTTGCTATTATGTTGAAACCCCAAAGTCTGAGCACCACTGGGAAGTGCCCATTAGGAAGAATGTTCTATACCATTTATGGAAGAGGAGCTATTTAGACCTAGATCCAGAGCAAACCATGCTTCATGCTGTTCAGAGCATCCAATCAGCACAGAATCTTCTATTCTTTGTGTGTCCTGTCCAAACTTAGCTAGGAGCCTTTCCAACTCTAAGAAACAGAAAGGGAGAAGGGAGAAAAACAAAGGTTTTAATTAAATCACCACAGCCATATTAGACTCATAGGAAATCCTCTACTTCAGTTTGAAGTAGATATACCTGCTTCTAGTCACTGCCCTGCAGCTAATTAGCAATGTCATCTTGGTCTAATCACTTAACCTCTCTAGGCCTCCACCTTCTCATCAGCCACCTAGTGTTTAGACTAAAGAAGGAATTCTTACTGTGTAACACTGGACTCTCATGAATGTATCATGAAAGGAGCATATCCCCTAGTTAAAAAAATACACAATAGTTAATGTAGTATGACACTGGGAAAAAAAATGTGTCATGCTTAAAATGGAAGAGAACAAATCAGTTAAATATGATTTAGTCTCCAGATTATGCTGCTTGTATGGACTAGGGTAGACGATTCATCTGAGATCCCAGTCTGTATAAGACAAATGATGCCTAGAGAGAAAACCTGTCCTCCTCTGCATGAAGGACTTATATTTATTTGTTCATAATACAACATAACATTGCCTTCTGATGGCATCCTTATACTCTTCCGCACTGCTAGAAACTATCCAAATACTCCAATATCTGACCCATGGAGGAAATTCACTGGCTTTGTTTGTATTTAGAAGTCAGTATATAGTGATATCATGTAAAACTGCGAGTACCTTGAATGCAAAATCCCAATGGCTTAGGTATGCCTAGTTATATACCCTAAAAGAGTTCTCAAAACAAACTAATTTTAAATCACTTTTCATTTTGACCCTTCTAAAATTTTTTAGACGAGATCGGGCACATTCAGGGTGGTATGGCCGTAGACCCTTCTAAAATTTTTTAAAATTTATTTATTTTGTGGGGCGCCTGGGTGGCTCAGTCGGTTAAGCTTCCGACTTCAGCTCAGGTCATGATCTCGCAGTCCGTGAGTTCGAGCGCCGCATCAGGCTCTGGGCTGATGGCTCAGAGCCTGGAGCCTGCTTCTGATTCTGTGTCTCCCTCTCTCTCTGCCCCTCCCCCGTTCATGCTCTGTCTCTCTGTGTCCCAAAAAATAAATAAACGTTAAAAAAAAAACCTTTTTTTTAAAATAAAATGTATTTATTTTGACAGAGAAGAGTCGAGGAGGGGCAGAAACAGAGAGAAACAGACAATCCTAAGCAGGTTCTGCACTGTCAGCACAGAGCCCAATGTGGGGCTTGAACTCATGAACTGTGAGATCATGACCTGAGCCAAAAGCAAGAGTTGAACAGTTAACTGACTGAGCCACTGAGGCACCCCTTATTTTGACCCTTCTAGAAGAAATGAAGTCCTGACGCAGATCTTAAACAGTAGAACAGTGTGCAACTCCATGGAGGCTGGAAATCACTGGCCTAAGGCAGGGTTTGGCAAAATATTTTAGGCTTTGCGAGCCATGTGGTCCCTGTCACAACTGCTCTGCCATTGTAGTGCCAAAACAGCCACAGACAACATGTAAATGAATGAGCGTGACTGTGTTCCAATAAATATTTACATTACAAAACAAGCGGTGGGTTCCAATTTGGACAGCAGTCTCGCTAACCCCTCGTTTAAGGCAGTACTGGTTCACACCATCACCATATAATATCTGGACAACTCAGGTTTGTACACTACTAACTGGCAGAAACAGTTTGAAAAATCTGGACTCTCAGGTCAAAAGATCCTTTCTCAGGGATTTGATATGGGTGGAATTCTGCTTAATGGCCACAGGCTGGTCTATTCTACAGGTCCTCTTTGGGCTTACCTAGTAGGCTATGCTGGGGGGCCTGGTATTGGTGTTCTGATTTCTGAAGCAAAGGAGCCAGGCTATGAAAGAGGTAAAATGCTCCTGTCTGCTGGGCTTTTTTACATGCATCATCATCTTCCTTCAGTTCAAATAAATACCTGTATTTTGGAAATAATCAAAGCATTACAAAACCACACCTACTTATACAACATTCACCTTTTAGAACTCTGTCCCTGCATCCCTCTCTTACCATAGTTATTTCCTTTTATTTATATTATATCCTAAATTGCTCTGAAAAGGGTTTCAGTTGGCTGCAGGCAATCATTTCATTCCTTCCTTTGTGCTACTATACACATTTGCCCATACTTCTGTGGTTGCACTTCTGTTATACCATTTGTTAATTTGTCTGTCTCCCCTGAAAAACTATGATCTCCTTCAGGACAGGGTCAGCCTTAGTTCTGTATCTCCAGCAATTAGCATATTGAATGGCTCAATTCAATAAATATTTATTGAATTGAACTTCAAGGGTAATAAATATTTACTGAATTGAACCTCAAGGTACTTTGCCAATATTACGCTGTGAGGCAAGAATTTACATGCAGTGGAGTGAAAGAAAAACAAGTACAGTGATAAAACATCAACCACAGAATACCTAGAGATGGGAGCAGACTTTATTATTGCAGACAAAGAGCAAACAGTATAACTTAAGTAACTCTCATTCAGTCTAGGGATGGTAAAGACCAGATTTTATCTTCAATCCATTGTAGCTTCAAACATCTAGTCCCCACCCACCCCACCATCCCCGTGGACACCATTAGCTCCTTATTTCTATGGAAGAGACCACTAATGGGAAAGTGATGCCCATGCTTGACCTACACTTAACTTAATAAGTGTAACATTTTCAATAGCCAAAATACAAATGCAGAAAAGACAACATCCTATCATTAGTTTCTCTAAAAGAAATAGTATTTGATCCAGTTCTAGGCTTTCCAAGCACCTTCATTAAAGATGACCTAAGTCAAGAGCCTTGGAAATCAGGTCAGGGTCCACATGACTCAAGGGGTACTGAATGTGGGATTCTCCTTCTAGAGCCTTAGGGATAACCATTCTTGGCTGTTAAAAGCCCCCAAAGAGACTCAGACTTATGGCAGATTTTGTCACTTAAGTGGGCAACACAGTTTATGGTTATTTTCTGTAGGATCTGGGAGCTTTTGTAACATCAATAGTGTTAGCTCAACATGGAACTGCAAAGCAAAATGATAAATGTGCCCCAGTGGTCTCTTTAGGAAACTTTTTTTAATTTTTAAAAAATGTTTATTTATTTTTGAGAGAGGGAGTGTGAGCAGGGGAGGGGCAGAGAGAGTACACACAGAATCCAATGCAGGCTCCAGGCTCTGAGCTGTCAGCACAGAGCCCAACGTGGGGCTCGAACTCAGAAACGAAGGGATCATGACCTGGGTGGAAGTCTGATGCTCAACCCACTGAGCCACCCAGGCGCCCCAGAACCTATTTTTGACTGTGTGATAAAGGGAGTTACAATGAGCTCTTTATAAACACAAGACCAAAGAAACCTGAGATCTTAATCCTCATGGTATTTTTAAACCTTTTGAAAGTGACTGCGGCTTCCTGGGGCAAAGACTTAATGCATGTCAGAGGAGAGACATGTGCCACTCAGAAGTTACCAAATATAAACAATAAAACAAACACTGCTGCCTTCCTAAGAGAACAGTAAGAGTGGTACAACCTGTGCTTTGCCCTAATGACCCTATAAAACAAAACACCTACAAAAACACCCAGGTTAAGTTCTTAAACTCGAGGCCTCACTGGAACTGGAACTGAGATCCAAAAAGATCCTTACATTTTTCTTCTTGATCAGGAACACTAATTTTAAAAATTCATTTTCCTCCCTTAGTTATAATAGCATGGAAACAACACTAAGGTTATCAGACTTAAACTGTTTTTTTTCCCTATTTATAAAAATAAAAAGTCATCAGTAAAAATCAGTAAATATAGTTAACAATTTGTTCAAAAAAGGGAAATCATCAAGAATCTCGCCATTCAGAGATGATCGCTCTTTACACTTGGGAATTCTTCGAACTATTTATTGTGTATCTATATGAATGTAGGTGTATTCAGAACCATACCTACTAATTTGTAGCCTTTTTTTTCTTTAACATTTTTTCACACCATGTTCCTTATTGAAAGAATTTCATTCAGGATTTTTTACTCATTTTTAAGTCACTTTAACACAGTCATTTTTTAGACTATTCAATAATTGTTCAATAATTCAATTATTGCTCTCAAAGTCTCAGCCTGAGAACTGCAAATAACCTAAATGCCCAACAGTATCTAAAATAAGGCCTGCAATTTTGTTTTCTCCTGCTTATGTCAGACTGTATGCTTAGGGGTCTTTAAATTTTGGACTGGGCATTCCTGTCTGACAGAGCTTTTTATGTAGGAAGCCTTGGTTAGGACTGTATCTCTTCAGAGGAATTTTATATTTGCTTCTGCAAGGTGCCCAGGGGTATTAGAAGTCTAGGACTACTACTTACATTCTTTTTTTAGGTTGGGTTTGGGATCCATACCACACAGATGGTGCAAATTTAAACCCCAAAACTATGAGAGCAGGATAGTGATTTCAGATTCATGGATTTCAAATTTGCCCAAGCCGTGACAAAAAAAGTCCTTTACCATCTACCTATACTGGTATAGGTTTTTTTGTGTTTTTTTTTTTCCTGGTCTATCTTTCACTGGTAGTTTAGTTCTTTCTTAGGGGGTGAGGGGATTAGAGTTATCACCTTATTTTCAGGAAACTTCATGAACTATCACTCAGTATAGTTTTTCATTCTATCATATGGGCATACCATAATTCAATTAATTTGTCCCTTACTGTTCATTCATCCATTCAGCAATCCTTCGGTGCCTACTCTGTACCAGGTATTGTTTTATGCACTAGGGGTACCATAGCAAGAAAGACAAAGTTCTTATCTTAATAGAACTAAATATTTAAGTATGTCAGATATTTTAGATATTATTGGAAATTTAGTTTATTTAGAATGTTTCCAATTATAAATAATTTGCAATGAACATCCTTATATGTAAATCTTTTTATTTGTTTGTTTATTTTTTTTGAGAGAGAGAGAGAGAACACATGTGCATGAGAGGGACAGAGAGAATCCCAAGCAGGCTCTGTGCTGTCAACACAGAACCCAAAGCCTCTCAATCTTACCAACTGTGAGATCATGACCTGAGCCAAAATCAAGACTGGGACGCTTAGCCAACTGAGCCACCCAGGAACCCCATATGTAAATCTTAATCATGCATCCTTAATTCTCAATACAGGATTTTGAGATATTTATATTTTATAATGTAATGGGCCAAAGAGAATAATCAGAGCTCAGGTTGGTCACAACTCACCGGCTCTTAGTGACATAAGTTGACAGCAGCCTATAGGACCAAAAAGATTTTCTCCTGCAAGCAATTCCACAATACAGGGACATTGTCAGGTCCTTAGAGAAAAGAGGAGTTAAAAAAAAAAAAAAAAGTCATAGTATGCAATTTAAAGTAATGAATCACCAAGAGGGTTACACTTTAAGCCAGGATAGGATTACTTTTTAATATTAAGGAAAGAGAAACTGAATAGGAGTCAGATGATCTGGCTTTTCTAAATTGCATTTCTACCACTAACTAGCTGTGGGATTTCAACTTTTCAGTACCTCTTCTAATCCACAAAATTGAAACCTGTTCTGCCTACCTAATAGGTTATTGTGAGAATCCACTAACTATCCATAAAAAAATATATGCTCCTCCTTCCATATTGCGGATTTGTTGTTAGAACATAGTTGCTAAGCCAAGATCTATGTTTCTCTCCTCTCCTGTATCTAAGCAGGGCCAAAAGTAGGTCTTAACATGGAATGTGAGTGGAAGTGATGTATATCTTTTCTAGGCTGAAGCCGTTAAGACGTGGGTATGCCTTCTCCATCCTCTTTCTTCCTACTTAGAAGACTCCAGAATGGCAGTCATTAGACGGAGAAGCTGTATCCTTGAATCACAACACAGAGAAAAGCCACCTGCCAACCACAAACCCCCCTCCACCACACCACTCTGGACTATTTGTGAGGGAGAAATAAACTTCTACCATATTAAGCTACTGAATTTTTGAAGTTTGTTACAGCAGCTAGCATTACTCTAATACACAGGTAAGCCTGGGAGTGTCTCCAGAGTAATGGAGCTAAAGTTTCTCAGGATATATGAAAACCAGTCCCTCCAAGAATGAAGTAAGAGGAATCCTATAGATAAGAAAAATATAAAATCATGGCCATTAGGAAAATATTTCAAAAGGCAGCTATGCAAATCTACATGAATTCAAGACATTTTCTATTTTTTGAATCTCACTGTGAGAGAAAAAAAAATTCTGTATCTTATGAATCCATTCTGCAGAAGGTGATTCCTTTTAAATTGTTTATCAGTAAGTATTTTATTCCCCATGAAAAGTACATTTCACATTGGCAATAAAAGTCAAGGAGTTCCACTGAAACGAGAAAATCAGTACAGTTAAATAACCAACCACCCTTTTAACTGTGCCCAAGGGAAGCAAGCTTTAACACTAAACAAATCGCTGGGTTTAGGCTTACTTCTTGGTTGCATAATTGTGAATCACTGATGACTAATCCTTGGACAGTTTTGGCTAAATCTATGTCCTAGCCAAGGGTAAAATATATTTAGCAAACGACATTCAACAAAGAGTGTTTATTGAAAGCTGACTTTAGGCAAGATCCTTTAAGGAACACAGAAATGTACCAGATGAAAAACCTGCTGTCAAGGGACTCTAGCAGGAGAGAGAAAACAAACACAGCTTTCCCAGAAAACAACATGTGATATATGGGTTACAAAGCATTCTGGGAGAGTATTAAAAACATAATCCCTATTTTAATAACCCAAAGACTTGTGTGATATGCTAGAAGAAATGTATTTACATTTCTCATATATGTACATGTCATACATATATGTATGTCTCATGTACAAACTCTGAGAATGTAAATATTGGGGGGGGGCAATTTGGGAATATCTATCAAAATGCTAAATAAACATCCCTTTTACCTAGCAATTTTTACTTCTAGAAATTTATCCTAAGAAGGAAAGGATATGTACTGGAATGTTAACTGAAAAGTGTGCTAAAAGGGAATAATATACAGCTCTTAAAAATAAATAGAAAATAACAGTGGAAATGTACATATATAGTAACAGGGAAAGATATTCAGAACATATGATTAAGTAAAAAAAGCAGATAATATTTGGTTGGTTTACCATGATCTAATTTATAAAGAAAAGGACATATACATACCAGTAAACATATCTTAAGGTGACTAGAAGTGAACATACCAAATCGCTATTGCTAACAGGTGACTAATTTGGAAGAATGGGATGGAGAGAAGGACTGAAAAGGGTACTTATAATTTTGACATTTACTTATACACTGCTGTACTTAAAAAAAAAAATTCTAACCATTTGTACATACTCCTTGACAATAAAATAAAGGTAATAAGTAATTGTTCCTGAGACTCACTGCATACTGAGGCTAGTTCCAAGCCAGTGTTCTTAGGAGTACCTCACCACATTCCCTGGGAACCAAAAGGATTTCCTCTGGTGAATTCCTTGAATCCTGAGAGCCAAGAGCTGTTTGGTTGTAGCTATACCAACTAATCTGTGTGGCCCACTGGCTTCCTGATGTTTTGCCTAGTTTTTGTTACTAAATTAACTTTAGCTAGTTGTAGATTATTGTGGTCAGCTGACTCACGGGATGATGGTCACAGAGCTTGTAAAAAACATAGTCAATTTCTTAATGTAGGTTTGAAAACATACTAACAATCAAGAGGAAAACCAGACTTATTTTAACTGAGAATTGTACCTTCATTGGTGAAGCCATAAATCTAATAGATAAAGATTAAGTCTAATTCCTTTTCTTAATGGTCCCTTGTATATTTTTTATACATATCTTATATAAAAGCAGTATAGAGAGCAGTAAGAGATTATTTAAAAGTCAAAGAAGAAAAAATGATTTCCTTAAAAATCAGCTCTATTTCTCTTTTAAATAGCTCATTTAAATTATAAAGTTAACATAACTACATTATAGGACATCTAGAAAACAGAATTGTGAGAGCATCCATAGTATCACCACATAAATATAACTTATAATTTAATATGCATTTTCTAATCTTTTTACACATATAATGTCTACATATTTGTAATCTGAGGACATGTTTTCTACTTGCCTTCATAAAACATGTCATAAGGAATTTTCTATGTTTTCGTATAAGCTATATAATTTTTCAACTACATAATACTACATTCAGGTAGACTCATCCTTATTTTGCTAAACATTCCCCTGATTTTTTATTTTAAATTACCAGAAATAAGATACCACTAAATACTTGCGTGCATATTTTCAAGTTACTTCTTTTAAGTTTCCCAAAGTAGAATTACTGGGACAAAATTTAGTTTAAAATCCTTTGGCTCTTTCTATACATTGCCACACTTACAAGATTCAGTAGTATTTACTTTAAAAAAAAAAAAAAGCGAGGGTAGGGGGACTTTCATGTTATATCTCTTTGATTAACTATAGAGTTTGGGAGTGTTTTGAGATTTAATAGTTCCGGTTTCCCTTTTCAAATTGTTTGATGTCCCATGCTCATTTATTTACTGTGGTTTTACACTAGCATTTCAACCATTCTAGTTTTTAGAATATTTATAGTACATTGATAGCATTTTCCATAATGTGATCACAGGAACACACTATAGGAACCAACTGCTATATGTACTGCTCTTCTCTGTGGGCTCAGTCATTAAGACTGAACCTCTGTAGAAAAAAAGAGGTTCTTTTAACCATAAGGAGGATATATGAATTACTTTTAGGATGAAAATGTAATTTCTCATAGCTCCATACTATTTAGAAATCTAATGCAGGGAAACTTTGTTGCTTTTTTTTCTAAATGGTTTGTGATTTGTTCACTCTTTTAGGGATCTTAAGGTATGATGTTTTATTCAATGTGTGTTGGCTCAAGGGCTCACCTTTAGTAAACACGGTGGAAAACAACTGGTAAACCTGCTACGATCCTCACATCCAGCCACTCAAATGCCACATTACAAAGAGAATAGCTGTTTTTCTTTGAATTGGCAATTACTATCATATTTTATTCCTGATGGCAAGCTAGGGATAAAAGCTCACTATTCACTAAATGAGTTTTGGAAGAAAATACTAGCACTGTTATTTTGCCTTAGATGATAAACTGAGGCCTGCCTTTCATTTTGTTTACAGTGCCTGTGCGTATCTCCAGACTGAGGAAGGAACAGGGAAGTCAGCACTGAAGAGACTCTGGACTTTTATTCCAGGCACCCAACTAACTGAATTTGTGACCTGGGGCTGTTACCTAGCTTGTCCAAGCTTGGTGTCTGTCTCACTTCTCACAAGGGAAGGAAGGAGAGAAAATGGATCTAAAGTGTATTACAACCATCAAGTTTTCACATACTAATTCTCAGGTCCGTTAGACTGCAAAATCCTTAAGGGTTGGGATTGTATCTTTCCCTATCTATAGCATCTAGCACTGTCCTACCACAGTGTAAAACACAATACATGTGAATGAATGAATGAATGAATGAATGAATTTATCCTATTTTACAAGTGAGGAAGATAAAGGTTTAACCAATCTGAAATCACAGTTTAGAAAGCGGTAATTTCAAACCCAGGGCTACATGGCTCCAAAACCCATGTTTTGATGCAAAATACATGGGAAAGCACTTTTTAACATTCATTTTTAACATTCATGTTTTTAAAAAGTACAAAGACTAATACAGATGAAAGAATATTATTTTTTACCAAAAACTATTCAATGAGGAGGTAAGACTGTTAAGATTAACAATTTCTCCCAACCTCCTGTAATAAATAATTCCCACATTTCTCATCCTGTTCATCTTAACTGAAGAAAGATTACTTTATAAAGCACTACAACATGAAGAAAAAGCCCATCTCGAATCTCTGTGGTACATCTACAAGGAAGTTTGGTAGTGTTTGAGAGAGCCCTTTTCAGACAGTCTGTCTATTCATTACTGTGGACCTCAATGGAATGAGGAAATATGCAAAACTGAGGATACAGATTTCAAGGTCTCACTAAGTAGCTTTATGGTTTGCTTTTTAAACATTGTTTCCTCCCTTAATTCAAATATAATCCAGGCACAATGCAAAGAAGTTAGCAAATTCCATTTTTAAATGACTCTCCAAGAAAGTATCAGAAAAATATTAGCTTCAGTTACCAGGTAAAACTGTGGTCATTCCCTGGTTTCTTCAAGAAGTAAGGGAGACTAAGCTAAAATTACAAAATGCTGTGACCGAGAGCTTTTTTCAAGTTTTGATTATGTCTCCCCATAAAATCCCTCCTGCACTTGGAATCTCAACAGTTTTCTGTTCTACTGTACTCACTCTGAATTCTGTTGGGGGAGGGCACCTTCCTAGGCCTCAAGAATCAGCAGAAACCAGGAAACTTCTAATGTTCCTGGGAAGTAGGGCTTCCCTTCCCCACAGGGACCATGGCTGCCTCTGCCACACTTCCCAGAATCCCCTAGAGATGCACTCTGGGAAATGTAGTTCTGTTTTCATGCTAGCTGTAATTGTAAACATGATTTTTGCCTCACTCCCCAGAATCCACCTAGAGATGCACTCTGGGAAACGTAGTTCTATCTTCATGCTAACTAGTTGTAAGCATGCTTTTGCGTCACTCCTCAGAATCCACCTAGAGATGCACTCTGGGAATTGCTTAATCCACAATTGTGCCTGCTATCCACTCCAACTGCAAAGTTAACCATGATTGTCAAAAGCATGATCTAAGATCTTCAAAATTCATTATCTGGAAAACTGTGTCTTTGGAGACTATAAACTAGCATTAGATTCAATTTTGAATAACAAAAAGATAGTCAAACCCATCCTAATACACAGCATATTTGTTGTGGGGGAGGGAAGGAGTGTTGAGGCAGGAAATCAGATAACTTTCAACCTTTCTGTATCTTTATTTCTGTCTCTGTCTACCCACTTTAGAACTAGCTGTAACATTTCATGAAATTCTGCAATTTAAAAGGACCTGACTGTGTCTAGATGTGTGGCAGCTTATGTTAAAATGCATCCCTTGATCAACCAAGGTAGGATTCCATCTGTCTGAAAGCAGTCCTCCAGCAGAACTACTTTGGTTCTGCTCTTTTCTCTACTTACTACTAAAGTTCCTTGCTTATAGATGACAGTTTTGAAGTCCCTTCATTTACAATGTATTTAATGAATACCAAATGTACCTAGGACTATTATTAGGATCAGATACAGCAGGGGAAAAAGACATGAAAATTTCTGTCCTCCTGGAACTTACATTCTAAAGGAAGAAACAAACAAGTATATATACAATGTGTCAGGTAGTTATAAGCGCTAAGGAGAAAAATAAAGCAAGATAAGAGGAGGGAGGATTTTGCTATTTTTTATAGGATGGCGATGGCGATGGCGAGCCTCATTTGAGCAAAGATAGTGAAGGAGTTGAGGAAGGAAGCCAGGTGGAAATCTGTGAGAAGAGATCTGTGGATAGAAAAAATCAGCAGATGCAAAGATCCTGGGGAGGAAGTGTAACTGGCAGATCCAAGGAAAGCCCAAGACAAAGCATGATGGTCAGAGATGAGGTCAAAGAGTAGCCAAGTACCAAATCACGCAGGGCTTCACAAGTCTTAACAATTTTTGTAGAGCCATTGTAATGCTTTCAGTTTTTACTCTGGGTTGGATGGGATGTTACAGAAAAATTTGAACAAGATCTCAATTGAGTGAGATGATCTGACTTACATTTTAAAGGAATTACTCTGTGTGTGGAGATTAGACTGTAGGGGATAAGAGTTATTAAATCCTGAATGTCATTGTTAATGTGTAACTCAGTTACATGGGAAGCAAGAATGGTAACTGGTTGACCAGCCGTTTCTTTTGGACCTTTTCATTAATACATGAACGCAAGGTTTTTATCAGGCTGATTCATTGTCCTTAAGGAAGGCACAGAAAATTTGAAGGATATAAGATTATAAAGTCAATAAGTTCCAAAGAGATGGGGAAGCACGCTTAGGGAAACTTAGGGATCTAATACTTTTTTATTTTGTAAAGTTTATTTATTTTGAGAGTGTGAGTGCACGTGTGTGAGTATGTGAGCATGTGAGATGGGAAGGGGCAGAGAGAGGTGGGGGCAGAGAGAGAATCCCAAGCCGGCTCCATGCTGTCAGCAAGGAGCCCAACAGGGGGCTTGATCTAACAAGTGAGATCATGACCTGAGCTGAAATCAAGAGTCCATTGCTTAACTGAGTGAGCCCCTCTAATAATTTTTTAAAAATCAAAATAACTATATTTTTGAGCAATTAAGTGTTAAGTGCTATATAAGAAAAATAGTGCTATGGTCTGAATGTGTTCCCTCAAAATTCATGTTGAAATAATAATACCCAATGTAATACTATTACAAGGTGAGATCTTTGGGAGATGATGATTGGGTCATGAGAGTGGAGCTTTCATGAATGGGATTAATGCCCTTATAAAAGAGGCCCAAGAGCACTCCCTTGCTCCTTTCACCATGTGAGAAGTCAGCAGTCTGCAACTTAGAGGAGGGCCTTCACCAGAGCCCAACCATGCTGGCACCCTGATCTTGGACTTCCAAGTTCCAGAATTGTGGGAAATAAATTTCTGTTGTTTATAAGCTACCCAGTCTGTGGAATTTTGTTGTAGCAGACCAAATGGACTAAGACACATAGTCAAGATTAACTGGGCATTTACTGTGTTCCAGGTACCATGTAAAGTGTTTCATATATTATCATTAATCCTCACAGTCTATGAGATATGTATTATTATTATTTGCACATTACAGACAATAAAACAGGATTCAAAAAGTTAGAAAAAGAGAATGAAGAGTGACTGCTAGTGGGAACAGAGGTTTGGAGTTGCTTTGGAGTGATAAAAATGTAAAATTGATTGTGGTGATGGTTGCACAATTCTGTGAACCTAAGAACTAAAGATCACTTCATTCATTCATTCATTCATTTATTCATTTATTTTAATTTTTAAAAGTTTATTTATTTTTGAGACAGAGACAGTGCACAAGTGGTGGAGGGGCAGAGAGAGAGGGATACAGAATGTGAAGCAGGCTCCAGGCTCTGAGCTGTCAGCACAGAGCCCAATGCGGTGCTCAACCCCATGAACTGTGAGATCATGACCTGAGCTGACGTCGGACGCTTAACCAACTGAGCTACCCAGGCACACCTAAAGATCACTTTAAATGAGTAAGTTACATGTTATTTGAATTATAGCTCAATAAAGCTGTTAAAAATATTCAATCAAATCATTAATTGTGTTAAACAATCACAGTGCATGGTTAGTAAATACAGCAAGTATGCTATAAATAACTATAATCCTTAGAATGTTGTTAGGTCATGATGATAAGGTAAAAATTATCTTTCCTCAGACATGCTTAAGTTTATTTTATTTTATTTTAATTTTTTTAACGTATATGCATTTTTGAGAGAGAGAGCACAAGCAAGGGTGGGGCAGAAAGAGAGGGAGACAGAATCCGAAGCAGGCTGCAGGTTCCAGGCTCCCAGCTGTCAGCACAGAGCCAGATGTGGGGCTTGAACCCACGAACCCATGTACCGTAAGATCATGACCTGAGCCGAAGTTGGATGCTTAACCAACTGACCCACCCAGACACCCCTGACATGCTTTAGTTTAAATCAATGGCAATGTTTAACCATGTAATAAATTAATACTGTTTTAAGAGCAAAAACTGAGCCTCAAGTGGTTGAATCCCAGTCTAGCTTTTGGTGATGCAAGTAACAATGTATTTAAAGATAAGTATTTATTAATTCATTGAACAGTTATTTATGGAAAACCTGTCATATGCTAAGCATCATACTAGAATTGAGGTTACAGTGGTGAATAACATACTGTCTCTGCCATCAAAAATTAATTATTCATGTATATGTGTGTGTGTGTGTGTGTGTGTGTGTGTGTGAGAGAGAGAGAGAGAGAGAGAGAGAGAGAGAGAGAGAGAGAAAGTGGGTGAGCATGCAAGCATGTGAGACAACAGCCCATTTACTCAGTCTTTGGCCACTTATAGGAATGGACAATGGGATGTAAGGTGTACCCGAGCAAACTTGGGAGAGAAATTACAACTTCATTCTGTAAGTAGGTTTATGGTTGGATAGTGTATCATTTCACATGGGACAAGAAAAAGATCTCAGCAAATGGGTGGGAAAGGGGTTTACATCAGGGTCCTTTAAATAATAAACCACTTTCAAAAAGTCCTATCTGCATAGCTCATGGTGCCATGAGCAGCGGGAAGTCCTTGTGCTTCTCTTCAAGAGCAAAATGCAATAGGTTTTCTTCTCCTCTATCTCCCAAATATGGAATGATACTTAACAGCAGTGAATGGAACCAAGACCATACTCAGCTGGAAGACAAGATAAAACAGAACAATTAGGGCATACCAAGTTAACAATTAATTTGAATACATGATTTTGTTAGCATAATGCAGTCATTTGACTGGGTTTCTATTTCCTGTTAATTGAACTCTTAACGCTCTTTGCTTTTGCTCTCCAACCGCCTTTTCAAATGACTACCTGTGGATCATTTCACTGTAGTCACTAACAGTTCCATCAGAAAATTGGCAGAACTAGAGGCGCCTGGGTGGCTCGCTCAGTCGGTTAAGTGTCCAACTTCGACTCAGGTCATGATCTTGCAGTTTGTGAGTTCAAGCTCTGCGTCGGGCTCTGTGCTGACAGCTCAGAGCCTGCAGCCTGCTTCGGATTCTGTGTCTCCTCCTTTCTCTGCCCCTCCCTTGCTCATGCTTTGTCTCTGTCTCTCAATAATAGATAAACAACAACAACAACAAAAAGAAAATTGGCAGAACTAAATGACATATCGGATAAAGGGTTAGTATCTAAAATCTATAAAGAACTTATCAAACTCCACACCCAAAAAACAAATAATCCAGTGAAGAGATGGGCAGAAGACATGAATAGACACTTTTCTAAGGAAGACATCCAGATGGGCAACAGACACATGAAAAGATGCTCAACATCACTCATCATCAAGGAAATACAAATCAAAACCACATTGAGAAACCACCTCACACCAGTCAGGGTGGCTAAAATTAACAACTCAGGAAACAACAGATGCTGGCGAGGAAGTGGAGAAATGGGAACCCTCTTGCACTGTTGGTGGGAATGCAAACTGGTGCAGCCACTCTGGAAAACAGTGTTGAGGTTCCTCAAAATATTAAAAATAGAACTACCCTATGACCCACCAATAGCACTACTAGGAATTTATCCAAAGGATACAGGAGTGGTGATTCATAGGGGCACATGTACCTCAGTGTTTATAGCAGCACTTTCAACAATAGCCAAATTATGAAAAGAGCCTAAATGTCCATCAGCTGATGAATGGATAAAGAAGATGGGTTTATATACACAATGGAATACTACTTGGCAATGAGAAAGAATGAAATTATGCCATTTGCAGCAACGTGGGTGGAACTGGAGGGTATTATGCTAAGTGATATAAGTCAGGCAGAGAAAGACAGATATCATGTGTTTTCACTCATGTGTGGAACTTGAGAAACTTAACAGAAGACCATGAAGGAAGGGAAGGGGAAAAATTATTTACAAACAGAGAGGGAGGAGGCAAACCATAAGAAACTCTTAAATACAGAGAACAAACTGAGGGTTGATGGGGGGTTGTGGGGGAGAGGGGAAAATGGGGGATGGGCATTGAGGAGGGCACTTGTTGGGATGAGCACTGGATGTTATATATAAGCGATGAATCATGGGAATCTACCCCCAAAACCAAGAGCACACTGTATACACTGTATGTTAGCCAACTTGACAATAAATCATATTTTTTAAAAAAATTGGCAGAAATTAATAAAAAATTACCAGTTTCATTATCAGGTAAAAGATCTAGCAAAAGGCTTTCAGTAATGAGTTACAACTATCATTGGATAACTTTCACTTCTCTAGTGTCTTGTGTAGTTTCATCTTTACCCCAATATCTAGAGAGGTTCTAAGTATTAGACAAAGTGATATTGTGTGTGATTATATTACCAAAGCAAATGTAATTTTTTCTGTTACTTAATTTGGTGATTATTTTACTTTTCAAGGCCTCAATTGGAGATATCCCTAAATCTCTAACATTTTATAACATAAATATTATCCAGATACATATTATGTTTTCAGTGTTGGATGAAAAGAATTTAGAGATTTCCCCCTGATTTACTCTCTTTATTCCTACATTACAATGGAAGCTTGAGAGGTAGTTTTATCAGTTATCTGCTATAACAATAATGCTTCATTAAAAAAAAATCATAAAATCACAGAAGCTTACAAGTTTTTACTCACATACCTGGAGTGGTTGGTTAGGTGATTGTGCTGATCTTGGTTAGGCTCATTTACCTATTTAGGGGTGGTACACTAATAATCTAAAATGGTCTTGGCTAGGACAATGTGGGTATGGTGGCTCTGCTCCATGTGTCTCTCATTTGCTAACAAGCTAATACAGTATTTCATGCTTTTCCAAGAATTTTCAAACAACTATCTTAATTGACTCTCATAATGTTTTTATGTGGTTGATGGAGCAAATATTATTATGGTCATTTGGTGGATGAAGCATAAAAGTTAAGACAATTCACTTAGGACACCCTGCTATACTGTTAATGATGACTAGAACCTGAGCTCATTGATATTACCTGTGCTCCTTCTAGACCAGATTTTTTTCTTCCTACCAAATACTAGAATTCTGTGACTGAATGAATTCCAAACTCACCAAATAAAGTTGAGATTTCTGGCATTCTTGCCTGGTTTGTTTGAGTTCTTGACATGTTCATTTGGGTGGAAGAATGCATGGACTGGCCAACCTCTACAAATCTTTCAGACAGCTAAGTCAGATGTTTTGTGTCTAAACAGAAGCATTCTTCTGAAATCTATCTTGTTTTCAATAGAATATTTTTTTAATTTGTAAACATTTCCTGTTTGAAGAATAGCTGTTGGACATTCCCCTGCAAGCTATAGCACTTGAAAATATGTAATATTTAGGACTCAAGTTATTTATATTCAAAGAGTGAAACATTGCTAAGGAAAAAATATCAGAAAATGGGAAAGGAGTAACTGGAGTCTGATACAGCTGTCATGCTATTCATAAATTGTTCACAACCAAAATTAATAAATAAGTGTGCCGTATTCACTAATGTATTTACAATGCTGGGTATAATACCTGGAATAGTAAGTGTTCAATAAATATGTGTGAATGAATGAATGAATAAGTGAGTAACTAAAACAGACTTTCTTACTAGAACAAATTGATCCGAATAGAGTGAAAACAAAAGTTGTTCTGTATTCCCCTGATACCCCTGTTTTCCTTTTGGAAAACAAGTATACCTCCTTTGGGAATTAGAACTTTGGTTCAAAACAAGAAAACAGCTGAGAGTTGAATTGGAGCCTTCTCTAAAATGACTCTTAATACTAGTGCTAGGGCATTACATCAGTTAAGATGTGTTTGGTTACTTGTAATTGAGATTTGGGAAATTTTAAATTTAATTTACTTAAACAATAAGGGAATTTATCAATTTGCATAGCTAACATATCCAACTGTAGTTTAGGCCTCAGATACTTTTACTCCATCTCAGCTCTGACCTATTTCATATGTTGGCTTTGTTCTCAAGTTGGCTTTCATCATGGTAGGAGAAGGGCTTCCAGAAGACCTTAGGGCTATTTACTTTTTTGTTACTATCCAGAAAATATGTCTACCCTCAGCCATGAAACAAAAGTATTGGTCTTCACTCTATTTGGATCAATTTAGGCTACAATCTCCACTTTCTGAACCTTTAACCAGACAATTCCTGAGATCAAAAGAATGTCATGAACTGTTTGGGACCTGGATTAAGCGCCCATCCCTAATTACTGTGGCAAGACAGATGGTCACTTTACTAATGTGAGTCAGGCTTATCAGGATAAGGGGCCTCCTCTAATTTTGGAGTAGATGAGTTTCTTGGATATGCAGTTTGATTTTATTATTTTTGGAATATACTTTGTCATTATTTTTGCAGATATTTCTAAAGGTTCATTTTTCTTTCTCTTCCCCTTCTGGAACTCCAGCTAAAATACGTAGGATTTTTGAAACTGTCCCACAGCGAATTTTGTTATTCTACTTGTTTTTTACTTTTTTTCTCTTTGTATACTGGCATCCCCTACTTTTCAAAAGTCTGCGTAACACCACTTTGCATTTATGAAAGACCTACATCAGTACCCGTTTTTGCTAACTGAAAGAAATCAGAAGAGGATTTTTGCTTTTACCAAAAAAGACAAAAAGCAAAAACAGTGTTCAATGTTTGTTTTGCAGTGAACTATTATGAGGCAGTATGCACTTCTAACAGAGAGAGTGGCACTACCAAGCTTCTTCCCCAGGAATTACACTCAGCATCCAGCATCAAGCCACCATACCTTTGCACTGTGTCTGTGAGCATCTGTTCTTTATCTTGATTTATTTTGTGTATCTGTTAGCAAGATGTGTCCTAAAATATCAGAAAAGCCTAAAAGAGGTTATTTTTGGGGTCTGGGAATGCTAAAAAAATTTCCATATAAATTAATAGTGATTGCTTCTTCACTTTATGGCATTTCAGCTTAGGGACGGTTTCATAGAAATGCCGTATTTTCTTCAGATGGCGGTGAAACTGGTATTGGTTTGGATGACTTGATCTTTTCTCAGCTGTGTTGACTACACTGATAAGTCCAACAAAAGAATTATTCATCTCTGAATATTATGGGATTTTCCCCCCTAGAACCTTCCTTTGACTCTTTCTTGTAATTTTCATCTATCTTCTGAAATTCCCCATTTGTTCATGCATGTTGTCCACTTTTTTTCACTAGTTAGTTTGAAGTCTTTATCTGACAGTTCCAACCTCTGGTTCATCTCTGAGTCCCTTTCTGTTGACTACTTTATTTCTTGACAATGAGATTTTTGTTCGTGTCTCTCATGCTTTTCTAATGAATGCTGGACATTGTGTGTGGAACAGTATTATTTTCCAGTAGGTAGTGTCCACACCTGACAAAAAACACACTTCTTCTTCTGTCAGGTTGTTAATGGAGGGGGTTCCGTCAGTCTCGTTAGGAGTTGAGCTGGACTGGGGCTTCATACAGCACAGACTTCAAATTCATTTAACACAAAGGTGCTGTTTCCTTGGGCTTAGCATGGGGGCTGGTGTGCCAGAGAGTTTTTCTCAGCGTTTCTGCTTCTCCCTGGGCTTTCAGTTGACCCTGCATTCTTATGCCACAGAGGGGCTCTCTCTCTCCACACTCATCATTAGCCTGGGTTTGTAATGGAGATTTTCCTGTGTCCTAGTTTAGCCTCAGTTTTAGGGAAGTTCTGTGTGCTTGGGCCTCGTGGGGTGGGACTTCTTCAGTTTCCTCTCTGTGGCAGCCAACGCAGCCTTTTATCTATGGTTGGTCTTGGGCAAGAGTTTCCTGCTCCTTCCTTAGCAATAGTGGACCTCAGCTTGTTAACAGTGTAGGATCCAGGGTCTAAGAGAGTTTCCTGCCACCACCACCCCCCCAAAGATAAAGGGCTTTCCTTCTATACTTCCCTTATCCACAAAGGATCTTTGTGCCCTGGGGGCCAAAGAGTTTGCTACCCCTTATCCAGTGGCTTATGGTTTTTGCTTCGTATTATAGAAGAGTCTGAGGAAAAAGGGTCTGAGAGGCTTTATGTCCAATTCCTAGCAGCTGCCGATTACCTCCTTTATGTCTGCAACATTTGGGGTTCTCTATGATCTCCTGTCCTGACCCTAATTGTTCATCTGAGCACTACTAAGCTTGTGGGAAAAACTTGCAAGTGCAATCTCCCTTTGTGTCTGAAGCTCCCAAGTTACATACTAGCCTACACATGACGTTTAACAATTTGTTAAAATTTTTGTTGAGTTATTTCTTACCCTGACAAGGCCTAAACTGTGTGGACCATTTATCCCTGGAACTCAAGTTACTTGGTTGCCTTGCAACCTCAGCTGTTCGGCATGCCCAAGAAAATGTATGATTTTGCAGATTATCTGGCTTTTTTTTTTTTTTTTTTTTTGGTCATTGTAAAAGTGGGAGCAAAAGTCTTTGCACTTGTTTACATCCTAGGTAGAAGTCACACCTAAACTGAAATGCTGGGCAATTTGGAAAGTCTTAATAAGGTTGGCAAAGCAGGGGATGAATTCCATGTAGGCAGCACACAGTATCCATTTCAGGTACAAATATAATCAATAAACATCATTCTGGTAATACGTTTTGTAAAGGAAAAGTTTGACTTTGTTTAGGCAGTAGATAGGTTAAGATAGACTGAGTAATGCTGAAGTTATAAATAACTAAGTTTTAGTGAGTTAACATAACAGAAGTTTGTTTTTCATTCAAGCTACATATCCAATGGAGATTGTCAAGTGGAGAGTTTGAGGCTTTGTTCATTGTAGGAACTCAGAGACCTGGGCAGATAAAGGCTTCTTCTTGATATGGGCTTCCATGGTAACTGCAATACTTCCATGGTAACATGTCACTTTCTTTGGCCAAAGCAAATTGGCCAATAACTTTAAAGAAGGTGAAGAAGGGCAGACCTTTCTGTCTGGTAAAAGTCCTAGAAATATTTGGTGAACAGTACTAATGAATACCATAGGAAGGTAGCCTTGCCTTGCCAACCAACAGTAGAAAGATATGTGCAGTTAATGTGCAGTTGACTCAAGTTTAGCAGAATTAAATCTGAAGAAATTACAGATTAATTTTAAATTAGAACTGCAAGAAGATAGAAGTTTAATTTTTATTTAAGTTTTTATTGTGACATGGAAGTCTGCTTAATATTGACAAAGTATTAATGGGCACAGTAAGTTTGAAACTTACTGTCATGGCCCCTGTCATTTCAAATCCAATCAAGATTCAAAATCAAACTCTTCAACTGCTCTGCAAATTCACCTCACTTTCCCAACTTCCTTATTTTGGTTGTTGATACCATTATTCTGCCAGCTTTCCAAAGTAGAGACCATGGCACATTTTCTGTGTAACTAATATGCCCTGCTGTGCCAGCTTGAGGGTACAATATGAAGTCATATGCCTTTTACCAGTATGATTGAAGGTCTTAATGCTTCTGTCTTGCTTACTGAGAGGACTTTTTCTCTCTAGCTTCCTCTTCCTCAGATAATTCCCATGATTTCAGGAATGCTTATCCTGTGTAAGGGGTCAGTCCTAATTTACTACATTCATTTCTAGGCCAGAACATTAGGAAATTTACTCAGACCCTTGAGAAATGTCATTGTCTTCAGCTATTGTTTCAGTCATAGTCATATAAGTGAATGTATTAGTTTCTTAATGCTCCTGTGATAAATTACCACCAACTTAACAGCTTAAATAATACAAATTTATTATCTTACAGTTCTGTAGGTCAGAAGTTTTCCATAGGTCTCACTGGGTTAAAATCAAAAGTATTGGCAGGGCTATGTTCCTTCTGGAGGCTATAGGGAAGAATCTGTTTTCTTGCCTTTGCTGGTTTCTAGAGGCTTCCCACAGTCCTTGATTCATAGCCCCCTCTCTCCATCTTCCAATCAGCAGTGTAACAAATATCTCACTTGGCTTCCATCCTCACAGCTCTTTCTCTGATCACAGCTGGGAAAGATTCTCGGCTTTAATGAATCATTTAATTGAATATGGCCCACATGGATAATACAGACTACTCTCACCACATAAAGGTTCTTAATTTAATTACATCTGCAAAGTCCTTTTGCCACGTAAAGTAACATAGTCACAGGTGTAAGGGAGTAGGATGTGGACATCTTTGAGGGGCCATTATTCTGCCTGCCACAGTGAGCATACCTATCGAGGCCACAGGATACAGTTGGTCTAGCTACCCGGTTGCAGCCACTTTCCTCAATGCCACACTGACAGGATGTTAGTGACTGGAATGGTTTCCAGTTTCAGCTGCATTCATCCCTTGTCTTTCATGTTCCTATTCATGATTAAACAGAAAGTCCTTGTTGCTCCTTGTCCCAAGGCCCATCCCCATGTCCAGTGACATGGAAAACTCATATTCTTACATTGCATTTTTCCTTTGTGAAAGTAAATAACATAATATTACCACGCTATTTAAAATACCTCAGGGACGTCTGGGTGGCTTAGTTGGCTAAGCATCTGACTCTGGATTTTGGCTCAGGTCATGATCTCATGGTTGTGAGATTGAGCCCCACATCATGGTAGGTGCTGAGTGTGAAGCCTGCTTGGGATTCTCTCTCTCCCTCTTTCTCTCTCTGCCCCTTCCCTGCTCATGCCCTCTCTCTCTCTCAAAATAAAAAAATAAATAAAATTTAAAAAATAAAATATTTCAGTGCCTTTCCATTGTACTTGTTTCAGTACTAAACAGGCCCTTCATAATCTAGCCTTTGCATACCAGTCACCCTCGTTTCTCCCTTGCTTATGGAACCAGAAGCACACTGAATTTCTTTCAGCTTCTCAAATGCATCAAGTTTTTTCCTGTCACACGATCCTCACACTTACTATTCTCTCTTTAGAATGCTCTTGTTCACACACTTCATCTGGCCAACTCAGGTCTCAGTTTATGTGTCACTTCTTCAGCGACACTTTCCCTGTGTTAGTTATCTAAATTATGTCCCTACTGTTATTCTTTTTCCATAGCACCTTAGTTTCTTTTATTATAATTATTATGTATCTATATATGTACTTATTTACTGTATTGTAAGTTTTCTTCAAAGGACTCCCAAGTTATATGACAGCAGGAATCATATATCGCTCTGTCCAATAAATTTATAAACTTTTTAAGAAACTGTCTAAAGTTTGATCTTCCACAGCTCAGTAGGCAATGTCTTAGAGACAGTTGGTAGGCGTTCCATAAATATTTATTCAATGAATCTTAGACGACTAATCTAGATTCCATGTTCTTTCTTTTCTAATTCACATAGCATAATATTCTAAAATATTGCTTCCATCATCTTAATCCCCTGCTGGAAAACCTATCCACACTTACCTATTTTATCAAATTCAACTTTATTATTTCTCCTCTCAAGTAAAGTATGTAGTATTTTATAATTCTCACAACTCAATACTTATCTACTCTCTCAAATGATTTCTAATTGTTTCTTATATGTGAATGCAGTTTGATTAAAACTGCCTTTGACAAAGCACCTAGGTTCGTTGAGTGATTCTTGATTTTGGCTTGGGTTATGATCTCAGGGTCGTGGAATTGGCCCTGTGTCAGGTTCTCTTCCTCTCTCTCTGCCCCTCTCCCCTGCTCATATGCTCTTTCTCTCTAAAACAAAAACAAAAACAAAAACAAAAACAAGGGGCACCTGGGTGGCTCAGTCGGTTAAGCATCTGACTTCGGCTCAGGTCATGATCTCATGGTTTGTGTGTTTGAGCCCTGTGTTGGGCTCTGTGGTGACGGTTTAGAGCCTGCTCCAGATTCTGTGTCTCCCTCTCTCTCTGCCCCTCTCCCATTCATGCTGTTTCTCTCTCTCTCTCAAAAAATGAATAAAAATGTTAAAAAAGAAATATTTTACAAATCCAGGAGCACCCGGCTGGGTTAGTTGGTAGAGCATGTGACTCTTGATCTTGGGGTTGTGACTTTGAGCCCCACATTGGGGGTAGAGGCTACTTTTAAAACATTTTTTATGGACCCAAGTAATTAGAAGAATCTCCCGCAGATTATCTTCAGGCTCCCTAAGTTTCAGCTTTGTTTCTGCTCCACTATACGTATTTTTTGATGGTAAAACATAGGGTACATTCAAATAGCTATAAAATGTCTGGCCCTGCACCTTTGTTTTACAATGATGGGTGGGTTGGCACAATGGGTGGTAGTATTCTTGGATGCCATTCCTACACTGGGACAGCTGGCAATATTTTAACTATGCATAGAAGTAACTGTGAGTTACAAAAATATATCCCGCTAAACTCAAACCAAATGTATTCTAACTCAACTTCCTGGAGCTAAATTTAAAAAATGCCTGCTAGCCACTCCTACACCACTGGACAAGGGGAAGTGTGACAGAGGAGAAATCAGTGAAGAAAGAGTTTGCAGTCTAAAGATTGCAGTTAAAATTTTTGTGAACTGTGTGCATATACTGCTAGGGCCCCTTCCAGAGCCTTGTAAAAGGCGAATGCCAATGAAGTCCCTGCCCCCCCCCCCCCCAAGTTAAAGTTTTCTTAGCTTCACAGTAAATCTGCCTCAGGGTCTGGGGCCATTTTATTTATAGGGTGGATTGTCAATTTTCAGTCAGCTCAGACAGGGTCAGTGGATATGTTGATTACACCTCCATTTGAGGTAAGATTTGCCTCTTGTGTCAAAGGGCTCTGTTTTTTGTTTAGACTAGAAGTTTTCAAACTCTTTGATCTCATGACCATCTCACTCCTAAAAAGTACTGAGGACTCCAAAAAGCTTTTTGAGGATATCTATCAACATTAATGGTATTAGGAGTTAAAATAAACATATAAAATATTTATTAATTCATTTAAAAATAAAAAACAATAAAGCTGTTACATGCTAGCATAAATAACAAATTTTAATGAAATATAACTATTCCTTCAAAACAAAAAGCATTTAGTGAGAAGAGTTGCATTATTTTACATTTCTGCAAATCTCCATATCTAGCTTAATAGAATTCTCATATCTGCTTCTGCATTGAATCTGTTGCAATATCACCTAACATGTAGACTCTGGAAAAGCCCAGTCTTAGTATGAAATAATTTTGAAATAATGTGGACCCCCAACTACACTTTGAGAACCTCTGAGTTAGACATCATCATATGTACTTTCTGGACGCCTAGAGCTTCCAAAGTACCCGCTCTCTGTATCTATTTAATCAACTCTGCCTCCTAGATAAGAGTCAAATGTTAATTTTTGCTATGCTTTTTGGCATACATGGAAAACTTTAGAAACAATTTTTAATGAATCACAAATCTTAGAGAAGTGATTCTTCTCTTTTACTGACAAGGGTCAAAGTATCTCCTTCATTATCTGCTCCCTGATAGCAAGGCTTTCTTCTTTTAGGAATATAATGGCCAAGGCAAATGTTAGAATAAGACAGACACAAGATTGGATGCCTTATAGGGTATAACGACACCATCTAGTATTTACTCAGTCCTTTCTGCGTGCTAGGAATGCATGAAGAGCTTTGCATACATTATCTCATTTAATTCTCACAGCAATCCTATGGGATACCTACCATCTTTCCCGTTTTACAGACCAGGAAACTGAGATAAAGACAGGTTCATGCCCAGCTCAGCTGGGAACTGAACCCCAACAATCTGTCTCCGGAGCCCACAGTCCATTATCTACTGGTAAAGTATAAAGGTGGCAGATAGAGTGAGATTCGTATAAAATGACATAAGAGGTGAAAAAGGGGATAAAGCAAAAAGCCTCAGGGCCAAGATAGCAGACAAACTAACAGGGAATGCATTGTATTATTTTCCACCCGAGGCTTCTTTTTAGCTTCATTTTCTACGCTCCCATGTTCCTCTTCTCATATTTAAGTTATCTCATTGCTGGTGGTTTCGACGCCCAGGCCTAGGCTGATCTTGAAATTAAGGCTTTAAACAACCTGATGAACAGCAGCGAGGCAAATCCGAGGTAACGAAGGTGACGGTGGCGTGGCGAGAAGCCTGCGCAGGCGCATCACAACCCCAGGCCCGCCCGCTGTCCCCCTCCTGCCTAGGACTCTGGGGCTGGTGGGAGTACGGGTGTGGGCCGCGGGCGCGGACCGGAGGGAGGTGCGGTCTGGGCGCCTGCGCAGTCTCCGGGGCGCTGGTGTGATCGAGCTCACGTAGCGAGGGCTGCAGTCGCCTCCTCCCTAGCGCTGCCGTCGCAGCCTAGAGGTTATAAAAGGGCTAACTGGCTCCCTCTGCTGCCCAGTCGCGCCGCCAGCGGGCTGAGGGGAAGGAGCAGGTATCGGGCCCAAGAGCAGGCTACAGGGGACTGAAGAACGCGCCGCCCCTCCCGCCCCACTTCCCAGGTGAGACGCTTCCCCGACCCTGGGGACTGTAGCTTCGGCCCTAGGACCGCTGTGGCCCTTCTCGGACGGCTGTGGCGGTCCGGTCCCTCCCTTCTCTGGTGGGATGGCTTGGGAGCGGAGGGTTCTCCAGTTTACCACAGTGGCCTTAATACCTTCATTTCTGGAGACTCGGCCCCGCGCCCCGCGCCCCGCGCCCCTTGGCTGCCCCAGAGGCCCTACTGCCCTTCTCCGTGCTCCCCTTCCCGTCTCCTGCCTGGTCGGCGCCCCCGACCGTTGGGGCTGCGGCAGTCTCTGTCTCCGCCCTGGGGACCAGGACTTTCTTGAATATTCCTTCCTTCCCGGGGAGGGCTCACCCTGTTGATTTTTCCGAGCTCTCCTCATACCTGGTCCTCCCTCCAAAAGCTGGGGGGAACGCGAGGGCGGGGCGTGGGTTTCTGGCCTCCACCGCCGCAGATGGTTAGCATGTGGCCGGGTAAAGAGCGGGTTTTAAAGCTTAGAGCAGGAGCTGAAGCACTCGAGGCGTTTCTACCCTGTCGAAAAGTCGTCGGGTCTGGGAAGCGGACCCAGCTGGAGAAGTTCAGGCTCGACTCATCTGTTGCGCGCAGCGGTGCTGCTGGAGCAGCTAGATGCAGCCCGGGGCGCCGAGTTTCGGGCTGCTCGGTTGAGGAAGGCGGCTGTCAGATCACCCGGTCGTCGGGAAAGCTGCTCTTCCTTCCCTCTTCCTCCACGATTTTTTTTTAAAGGCACAAGAGCTACGCACCCCCCCCCCCTTCTTTCTCTCAGCAGAGAGTTTGCTGCTTCTAAAAGTCCACATCATTAAAACGAGTTCCATGGTTGTGTGAGAATTTTGAGTTGGATTGCACGAATGGCCCTCCAGATGCATGTTTTAAAGGGGGAGGATGAATGGTACCATCTCGCCTATTTCTAGGGGACTATTTCTCCTAAATAATCGAATGTATTAAATACAGTTCAGTTTTTAGACACAAACATGCGTTCCGGGGAGTGAAGACTCTTGGAATTTTGCGCTGTTTGCTTTAAGAAAGGGATGATGAAGAAGCTCGCTCTCCTTTTAGGAATTGATCTGAAAGGCCACAGAGGCTTGCCAATTTCAATTTAACTGTTTCTGGTTTCTCCGAGAGCTGTGGCTCCCGGACTTTCCCTTGGAATGCACTCCAAAGGGATGAAACAGCCACTACGTGAGTGGGGGAGGGGAAAAGACGTGGCAGCAGTGTTCTTTCATAGTTTTTGCTCATTAAAAAAAAGTTTCTGGGAAGAAACGTGTTTCCACTTTTAGGTTTAGATGTGTGAATAGCCTTATGAATGAGGCTAGTCTTCTGAAATAATCAGATGAAATAGCAGGAACATTGGAATTTAATTTATAAAACCTTCTGAAAGGATTTTCTGGTCGAGTTTCTATGGAGCAAATGGATACATACCTTAAGGATACATACCTTAAGAAAATATTCAATAAGCTGAAAGTGAACAACCGTTAACATGTTTTGCCTCCATTTGAAGTTTAAATAGACATTATGTGTTTTTTTTCTTTAACTCTGGCTTTTTGGCCTGTGAGTATAATTTCAGAATTTTAAGAACCTTGAATTTTACCTTTTCCTTTTTGTGGGAAGTGTAGGTTTTATCACTTACCTTTAAAAGCCATGTCAGTTTTGGTTTTGAAACATTATGCCTTAAGTCCTGCCAGTATTTTAGATAGCTGATGGCAAGTGCTTTTTATAGATTTAACATAGACTAACTAGGAAGAGGACTACTTTGTTTCCTTTTAGATGGATTATGCTGTTTCCTTTGAGATCGTAAAATGAGTTTTATTTTGAAGTACTAAAAGCCAGGACTTTGGTAAGCAGATAATTACATTTGACATTTTGTGTCTTGGTAACTAAGGTAGTAAAACAGATAAAATAAATATATATAACTTTTAATTACCATAGAACAATTTAGACAGTGCAAAAGACTATTGAAAAAAGAAAGCTTTTCTCTCACTTAGGTGGTCCAGGTTGTTGCAGGTGAATCTTGGCTTTTTGATAAAGAGATGTTAGTTAACCTTTTCTAATACTGCAGAGCGGGTTGTATACTGACAAGCAGTGTCTTTCATAAGGTGATTAAGTTCAAACTCCTGCTTTTATTCCAGGGATGCAGCAAGAGTTATTCTGGGGACCCAGTGGTAAAGCTGCAAGCCTTCTTTTCTGTGGAAGGAATGCCTTAATTTATTTAGCAATTAATTATCAACTGGGATATAATTACTGCTCTTAGGTTTGAAAAGTGTGCCCTGTGAGATACATAGTAACAGTTCTCAACTTATTTTAAGGTCATGAAATCCATTGAGAATCTGACAGAGGTATGGATCCTGGGTCAGAAAATGCAAGTGCAAACATCTGCATGGAATATTATATACCGTTTATAGATACTCCCCTCCCCCAACCCCACACATCTGTAAATTATCATAAGGATAAAAAAAGTTAATCTTTAAGTACATCTAGGTATCTTGATGCAGTATTTCTTGAATACTTATGAAAATGGAACTGAGCTTCTAAGTCTGATTGGACTTGAGTATATAGATGACAACAATAAACTTTTGCTGAAAGAGTTTTAACAGAAGTTAAAGAATTATTAAGTTGCTAAATTGCCTAGGCAATCGTATATTACATTGCTCCCCCTTCTGGCTGCCCCTTCTGTCTGTTGTAATATCTCTGTTGTAATATCTCTTTGGTTGTATTCTGAAAGTGGGAAATGCTTGAATGTAAACAAAAATAAATTGCATAGGCCTTTGGCATTAAACCAGTCCTCTTCTTACAGTGAGAACTTAAATCTTATAATTAAATCATAATGGTGTGTGTACAATATATGAATATGTAAGAGACAAGCCAAATAAAGTGTGCATGTGTATTTGTGAAACTAGTTAAAACTTCATTCATGTTTCTACTCAATGAAATTTATTTGTATAAATTGAAGCTATCTTCTCATTAGTTTTTTTCTGGCCAAATATTGTGCCTTAATAAAAACTAGAAATTCAAAAGTCTTCATTAAAATTACTCCAGCAATGGGGTGCCCCGGTGGCTGAGTTGGTTAACAGTCAGGCCCTTGATTTCAGCTCAGGTCATGATCTCACGGTTCATAAGTTTGAGCCCTGCATTTGGCTCTGTGCTGACAGTGTGGAGCCTGCTTGGGATTCTCTCTCTCTCTTTCTTTCTCTCTCTCCCTCTCTGTCCCTTCCCAACTCATGCTATCTCTCTCTCAAAATATATAAATAAACTTAAAAAAAAAAAAGATTACTCCAGTAATTTTTGAACTTGGTATAATGAAAAACATTCCTTTTCCTGATGTTGATTTGGATAAGTTTGACTATTAGTATATTTGGTTGGACATTGGCAAAAATACAGTACAGGATTCATGCTTCTTACATAGTGTCATCTGTGAATGCATACTATCTTAGACTTCTTCCTCTTCTTGCTTAGTGTTTCATATAAATATGTCCATGTTTTGGTGGTTTACCTATTTTTCATTTAAATAGTAATGTTATAATATGTTAAATTAATGTACTCATCCTTTCTTTCTTGTTGGGCATTTGAACTGTTTCTCCATTATAAGTAGTGCAAAGAGAAGGCTATAAATTAATGGTTTATTTTATACACCTGTATAGCTACAATAAACTTTAACCAGTTTTCTATCTGCATTTTTTTTTCCTTAGGAAAAGAAACACTTGACAATAAACCTTGTATCAGTAATTTTTCTTACCCCTGAAAGAATTTTCTAGGGGCATTGGACTAGGCTCTAAAAAGAGATTTTTTAAATCTACTTGATAATAATGAAAGTACTTTATATTTTTTAAAGTGTTGTTTCATATATAATTTGATCCTTAAAATAATTCTGTGAGGTAGTTTTATATCACCCCCATTTTACAGATGAGGAAACTGAGAGTTAGAGAAGTCAAGTAATTTGCCCAAGAATACAGTAACTGTCAGCACTAGAACTTGGACCCAGGTTGTCTGTTTTCTGATTCCCATTATTTCATTCCCGATAATTGATCAGATTGAGTTTGAGGAAATAGAATGGGTAAAAAATCAATTTACTGTATTACCAATGTATTATAAATGTTGAAATAAGGTAGGGTTCCTGGTTAGTAGTAACTAACTTAATCATTCCTCTTAATTGAATTTAATTTAACTTGTTTAATTTATTTAGTTTTTTAAACATGGGAGCATTTAAAAAATTTTTTTTAAATTTGTTTTTATGTTTATTTATTTTTGAGAGAGAGAGAGAGAGAGACAGATAGCATGAGCAGGGGAGGAGCAGAGAGAAAGGGAGACAGGGAATCTGAAGCAGGCTCCAGGCTCTGAGCTGTCAGCACAGAGCCCCACTCAGGGCTTGAACTCACGGACCACAAGATCAGGACCTGAGCTGAAGTCAGAAGCTTAACCAACTGAGCCACTCAGGTGCCCCCACTCAATTTAATTTTAAATTTTTTTTTTTCAACATTTTTAATTTATTTTTGGGACAGAGAGAGACAGAGCATGAATGGGGGAGGGGCAGAGAGAGAGGGAAACACAGAATCGGAAATAGGCTCCAGGCTCCGAGCCATCAGCCCAGAGCCTGACGCGGGGCTCGAACTCACGGACCGCAAGATCGTGACCTGGCTGAAGTCGGACGCTTAACCGACTGCACCACCCAGGTGCCCCCAATTTAATTTTAAAAGCATTTATAGGGGCACCTGGGTGGCTCAGTCGGTTAAGCGGCTGACTTCGGCTCAGGTCGTGATCTCACGGTCGGTGAGTTCGAGCCCCGCGTCGGGCTCTGTGCTGACAGCTCGGAGCCTGGAGCCTGTTTCCGATTCTATGTCTCCCTCTCTCTGCCCCTCCCCCGTTCATGCTCTGTCTCTCTCTGTCTCAAAAATAAATAAAGGTTAAAAAAAAAAAAATTTAAAAGCATTTATAATGTGCCTGGTAGCCTATGGGAAAATCCAAAGAGTGATGAGAAATGTTTTGTAGGAGAAATAAGACAGGAAAGTTACATGCTTATACAAGCAGAGTACCAACATTTTACTTGATATTAAATCTGAGTATGTGTTGAATGGAAACTCGTATCTAGATTCACATTTCTGCAACCATGAATTTATCTCTCCCTATTCCAGTGTATGTGATTTTATTTCATATATATTTTTCTGAACTTGACAGCTTTGGATCTGGCATTAGAAAAAAAGGAGGGAATTGAAGGCTAGAATGAGTAGAGGGAAAGAAAAATGGAATTTGTCCTAAAATGTATATAAATTCCTGGGCAGGGAGCTACCCATTGTCCATTAGGAAATACGAGGTGCTCAAATAAAAAATTTTTTTTGCATATGAATATCTAACTACTACTCTAGACTATTTTTGCTTTATTGAGTTGCCTTTATACCTTTGTCAAACAAACAGATTCATTTTCTTTTTTTTTTAATTTTTTTTTTTAACGTTTATGTATTTTTGAGACAGAGACAGAGCATGAATGGGGGAGGATCAGAGAGAGGGAGACACAGAATCTGAAATAGGCTCCAGGCTCTGAGCTGTTAGCACAGAGCCTGACGTGGGGCTCGAACCCACGGACCGCGAAATCATGACCTGAGCCGAAGTCGGCTGCTTAACCAACTGAGCCACCCAGGTGCCCCCAAACAGATCCATTTTCTGTATCTGGATTCTCTATTTTGTTCTACTGATCTACATATTTCATTGAAAATTCTGCTTTTGGAATATTTTGTCATCACCTCATGTACCTTATTTAAGCTTAAAAATTCTAAAATGTAAATATCTAAATTTTACTTTTTCACTTATACCCTTAGAGTGGTGAAGACACTAACATTGTCTTGTCAGGACTTCCTAGGTAAATAAAAAATAAATGAAATTTGTTTTGGAGCAAAAGGGATTGGTAGTGGTATTGTGTCAACTAGTAGAGCTGGGGAGTTGAATATTTGGATTTTGCTAACTCTGTCCATGATTTGAATTTGTGCTACTTTGACTTTGTTTTTTAGCTCACTTATTTACTTAAAGAAATAGAAATGTTCTATTAAATGTTTATTAAAATGCAGAGGTTGAGTGAAGATAATTGTGATTCCACTTCTCAGGTAACATTTTTGTAGTTAATTACTGTGTGAAGTTTTTTGTTTTTTTTTGTTTTTTTTAAATGTTTATTTTTGAGAGAGATAGCATGAGCGGGAGAAGGGAGAGAGAGAGAGAGAGAGAGAGAGAGAGAGAGAGAGAGAGAGAGGCAGACCCAGAATTGGAAGTAGGCTCCAGGCTCTGAGCTGTCAGCATGGAGCCTGACGCGGGGCTCGAACCCACAAGCCGTGAGATCATGACCTGAGCCTCAGTCAGAGGCTCAACCGACTGAGCCACCCAGGCGCCCCATTACTGTGTGAAGTTTTAATTGTGTGTGTGTGTGTGTGTGTGTGTGTGTGTGTATACAAAATCTTTAAACTTAGAGATTAGACTTTAAAACTTCCCCACATATATATTTCCCCAATCTTCAAAGTAGAAAACAAACCTAGTTTTAAGAGTTTGAATCGCTAAAGGATTGCTGCTTTTTATATTACTGCTGGTTTTTTAATTTAACCAATATTTATTGACATTTATGTTATTAAATACTCAGTTTCATTAATATAAACCAGTTAATATAGCCAAGAGAAGATGCTGCAAGGTCTTTCTTAAAGTTAGAATATATAGACTATGTTAATATTTGGAAATACCAGCATTTATAAGCCACAAATAAAACATGCATAATTTAATGGTTGCTTCTTTTCCTTTTTCCCTTCCACTGCCTCTGTTCACTTTTCCTACTCAAATTCTTAAATTATGAAAGTCTGCATCTGTCTACTAGTAGACTAGGCTACTTGTTCCTTCTCACTGTCTTAGCCCAGGATTGAGGTTTCCTGGGCTTCCCACCATTCACCAAGTCTTTTCTTTTTCGACATCCCTTGAGACATCTTTGGCAACAAGTCCATCTATTCTTAAATTCTTGCCTCACATCCAAAAGTACCATTTCTTAAGTGTCTTCTATGTGTCAAGTATCCTCTTAGACCCTTCCATCTAAATTACTTGTGTTTTTTTAAATTACTGGCTGATGGTCAAATTTGACCTCATATTTTGATACCTTTTCTGCTTATTTGGCTTCCTGTTAAGGGGACCACCAAATAAAGGTGGACATTATTGATGAATCTTACTAATTCGGGGGCTTTTAATATCACATATGGTAAATTTTTTATATTCTGTATTCTGGACACAAGAATCCTGACCTTTTTTCCTACATTGGGAAATTTATGCATTTTTAACTGAAGCGTTTGAAATAGTTGGGTATATTATACAGTTTAAAAGTCATTGAAGAATAGCACCATTTTAATAATAAATAATAAGATTGATTTCTTGCTCAAACTTTCTCCATCAGCCTATATTTATTTGTAAAATGTTTCTGGTTTAGGAGAACTTGACTTTTGTTGTTGCAACAGAAACTTTAAACATTGAGTTTAAGTTCAGTTTTTTTAAACTGATAATATATTTTATTCACTTTTATTTTAAATTTATTTATTTAAATTTAGGTTAGTTAACATACAGTGTAGTATTGGTTTTAGGAGTAGAACCCAGTGATTCAACACTTACATATAATACCCAGTGCTCATCCAACAAGTGCCCTCCTTAATGCCCATCCCTCCCATTTAGCCCATCCTCCCACCCACCTCCCCTCCAGCAACCCTCAGTTTGTTCTGTTTTTAAGAGTCTCTCACAGTTGCCTCTCTCTCCATTTTTATCTTGTTTTTCCTTCCTTTCCCCTGTGTTCATCTGTGTCTTTCTTAAATTCCACATAGAAGTGAGATCATATGGTATTTGTCTTTCTCTGACTGACTTCGCTTAGCATAGTACACTCTAGTTCCATACACGTTATTGGAAATGGCAAGGTTTCATTCTTTTTGATCGCCAAGTAATATTCCATGGTGTGTAAGTGAAATACATATTTCACTTTTGAAGCTTATATGTTTCCTAGTTATTTTGTGTAAGGTGGAAACTAGAACTGTTTAAAAGACCTATGCAAATCTAGTACATTAGTAACTGAGGATTTTCTTTTTTGGTGTACTATTTTCACAACCACAGGTGTGCTTGCTAGGTAATAATATAACCATCACAGAAACAAATGTGAGGCAGAATACTGGTAAAGGAAAACAAAGCAAGTTTAAATTCAATTTTGAATCCAAATTCCAATTTAAATATTTTTTAAAAAATGGATTAAAGTAATATTCTAAACTCTGTATCTCTGGTACAGAAGTGGCACTTATTGGATTTCTAACAGGCCAAAAAAAATTACCGTATTATTTATTTTGCCTATAAGAATATTAACTGTAGAGTTAATGAGAGAAACTATTAATTAGGACTCTGGGTTGAACAGAAACCCAACTTATACTAGCACACAGTAGAATTCATGTAAGTATTGTGAAGAAAGGGAGTTGTCTTAACAATTGAGGTTAGGAATGTGATTAGACTTCAAGAGTATCTGGAACATCAGAATGTTTTCTTCTGTCTCTCGTCCATCTTTCTCTCTGTATATCTGCTTCATTTTTTATTCTTTCTAGATAAATTTCATTTACTTTTTGGCCCATATGTCAAAACTTGGTCTGTTACTTTTGAGCTTTATATAATTCAGGCATTCAAAGAGTGCCTGCCCTTTTTTTTCTCAATTTTATTTTCAAAATTTCCAGGAAAGAACTTTGAATGGCCACTTGGTGAGGGAGAAGTATCATGCTGTTTAACATGATTGATAAAACTATGGAGATGAATTAAAGGTAGATTGGGCAGTAAAAAAAAGGTAGAAGGGACAGTTTCCAGAAGAAAGTAGTCACGGTAGAAGTACCACACAGACAAAAATAGGTGTGTGTTTTTGAAATGATATACTCAGGTTCTTTCTGACTGGAAAGACTGAATTTTGCAGGAACCTCCAAAAGACAGACTGTGTAGTACTTTCAGTTAAGGGTGATCTTGACTTAGAGCTTCTTTCCAATCAAATTTCAAAATGCTGTTCATTTGGAATTAAGCCAATGACTGGGTTCACTGCTCAAGTACAGAAAGCTGTGGGAAAGAGGCTAACATGATTTCTGAATTTTTGATAGAAAAGTTGGTCATAACCATAAAAGCACTTGTCTGTCAGCTTGTATTTACTAGAGCTGTAGCTCACTCTCTTTGGGAGCAGAAGTATGACTGGAATTCATGGTGTTAAGTTAAAACAAATGGCAATTTGCCAGAGGGATTATAGGGAAGAACAGAAATGTAACTTAGTTCTGTTAGTTAAGTACTCTTAGTTGTTTTAGAAAATCCATCTTGCTTATATGGAAGAGACATGCCAAGTCTTGATATATACCACATTGTAATAGCCTAAATTAGAAGGCTGAATTTGGGGGCACCTGGGTGGCTCAGTTGGTTGAGGGTCTGACTTCGGCTCCAGTCAAGATCCCACAGTTCATGAGTTCTAGCCCCACATTGGGTGCTGACAATTCAGAGCCTGAAGCCTGGTTTGGATTCTGTGTCTCCCAGTCTCTGCATGCCCCCCTGTCCTCCCTACCCCTCATGCTCTGTCTCTGTCTTTCTCTCAAAAATAAACATTAAAAAAATTATATAAAAAAAGAAGACCTAATTTTTGACTATAAAAACTGTCAAAAAAATTAAAGTCTAACAGATGTCAGGAAGACCAACAGTTGAATGTGGGATTTGTATGAGGTTAAGTAAACTTAAGTTGGAGCCCTCTAAAAGAAGATTTGGAGTAGTTACGGAAGGTATGGAGAGACTGATGCAAGGAGACCCGTGGAAAATTTTTAGTGTCAGAGAAAGTTTAGATTAGAATATCAAGCATTCTTTAGTCAGCCTTATTAATTTTTGATGATTTGTCTGGGAAAGACCAACTTTTTAAAATGTTGCAATTTTTTTTCTTGGAAGAAAAATGTTAGAATGAAAGGCTAATAGAATTATTTGCCAGGTACCCTGTTCCTAGTAACTCATTGAATAACTTGTACGTACAATTCAATGAATCCTGATAACTCAAAGTTGTAAATATTTACAATGTAGTAGAACTGCTTTAAAATCTGTTCCCAGGTTTGATTGACCTGTGACTATATGGGATTGGACTTTCCTGGGAGAAGGACTGTAGGAAAGTTTTGGATAAATATTACACTTTGCTATTTGTTTTTATCCTGGCTTACCTGAGAATATGTTTTCCAGAAAGATTTCTTCCATACAGTTTAGAAAACTGTTTTAGAAAACAGTATGGGAGAAATCTGTCCTCATAGTTTCTAAAATATAATATTCGTACATATTAAACATTATGTGTTATGTACATGTATGTTATACAAATTAGATAATAAACACTGATGAACCTACCATCTAACCAAGTCCAAAATATTATCTGTAATTTTTCTGTAGTGTTTCAGCACTAAATTTTATGGCCATATAAACTTATCTTTGTATCTTTGACTCCTCTTTGGCTTTCTCCCCCCCCCTTTCCTTTCTTTTCCTTTCCTTTCTTTCTCTTTCTTTCTTTCTTTCTCTTTCTCTTTCTCTTTCTCTTTCTCTTTCTCTTTCTCTTT